>NC_056746.1:819308774-819381274 GCF_019279795.1 Protopterus annectens
TAACTTTAAGCCAAGTCTGTGGCATAGAGGAAGAAGGACTTGTATATGGCACAGGTGATGCAATTTTGGGTAATGGCTCAGGTGCCTAAAGGAACTGGTTGGGAAGGATGGAAGATTGTGGCCATTGCCAGCTGAACCATCTGAGGTTAAAGTAGGAAAAATAGGCTCTCCAAATGGGTGACACTGAGAGGAGTTCTAAGCTGACTGAACCCACATTCCATAGTGCATTCCCACTATGCATCCAAGGGGAAATTAGTATGTAGGGTAGTTTTTCCTGGCTCAATGGAGCCACCAAGATGGGAAAGGATGCTCCCGACGGAGAAGGTAGGCGACCCCCAGGGACACCAAACTGGTATTCTCCCTATCACCTGACTCTTGCCATGGAACAAAGGGCTGATAAGGTTTCCTAGGCAGGAATGAAAGCACTGTAGAGCTGTCAACTTTCATTTAACCATAAATACCAGACAGAAAAAAATGGGCAAGGTCCTGGAGAGGAAAAGCTAATAAAAAAAGTTGCCTGATTTTATTAACATTCCTAATGTCCTCAGCTAAGTATTATTTGTGCCTTTTTGCTTTGTATCTGGCAATGTCTAAAATCAGTCCTTAAGGATCAGTGCATTACCTTGGTTAACAAATTAAAAGTGAAAAAAAAAAAGCCAAGAGGTATGAGGCACCATTGTGCTCTGTTTCCCAGTTTGTGGATATTATTTCTTAGGTTAAATATAATAACAGCATGGCCAGTACTAAGTACGAAGTTGAGAATTGTTTATATAATATATATATATATATATATATATATATATATATATATATATATATATATATAGGAGGGGGACAATTAGAGGAAATGTTTATTATAATATGAATTAGGTCATTACCCCTTGTAGAGGTAGGAACAATTTATTTCTAAGTTACTGTTGTTAATTAAGTTAATAATATTTAGGAGTGTTTGCTATCAATATCCCTTTATTAGTATTATGATTTTCCCATTCCGTGGGTGTCTGAAGTCCCTGTGAGAGTACTGTTACTTTATGTATGTGACAGGTACATTTTATGTCCTATAATAGTTAGGGAAAGATATCTGAAACAGCTGACAAATATAGATTTATCTTTTGCAGTTCTTACATTTTTAAATAATATTAAACGTATGCTGAGGCACCAACACCTGTTCTCTTTAATATACTGCAGTGAATGCAAATTGAATTCAATGAATCTGGTTCTACTTACAGCAATGATGGGCAAACATTTTGAGAAGAGTGACAAAAATGATGACTTCTACTCTTGCAAGATGTTTAAGTGTTAGGTGGACAAACTGTGAGGGGTAAGATGCCTGGATACACACAACTGTTTTAAATTGTGTATATTGCCTTTAATCACAGTTATTAAACATGCTCAAGTTATTAAGAAATCCATATATCAGAAAACTTATATATATATATATATATATATATATATATATATATATATATATATATATATATATATATATATATATATATGCATGTGTGTGCGTATATATATATATATATACATACACACACACACACACATACATGTGTGTGTGTGTATGTGTATATATATATATATATATACATATAGATATATATAGATATCTATTGCATATATACACACACACACATACATGTGTGTGTATGTATACATACATATATACATATATATATATATATATATATATATATATATATATATATATATATGTATGGGCCCCCTTCAGTTTGCTGACATTCCAGAAAGCCGACAACCATATGGCTGACACCATATGATCGACATTCGGAATACGGAACCGGCATCTCACTATAGTGCAGAATGGAAAGAATTCCATTCCTGCACTGTAGTGCGATCTCGGAGTTGGTATATTAAAGTTACGGGGGGTGTGGGGGGCAGAGCCCCCCCCTGCTAGCAGTTTAAAGGAAATTTTATTTTCCTTTTTTGTGGACTTCTTACAATGTCAGCATTCCAAAACTCGATCATATGGTGTCGGCATTCTGGAATGTCGGCATTGTGTAGGGGATTCATATATATAGATATATATATATATATATATATATATATATATATATATATATATACATATGTGTGTATATAAATATGTGGATTTGATATCACTGATCAAGAGTTAAACAGAGCTCCTACAGCCTCAGTTGGTGGTAGCTCAAAAAAAAAAATACATTTTATGCATCGCTGCTTAGCTAGGGTTAAACTATTCCCGGCACCATGACGTCTGCTCTTCAAATTTTCGCATAGAACCAGTTTTTTCATTTTAGCACTCAAATCTGTTTCTTTGAGCTCAGCATTGTTCAGAACTCATTGTAAGCACTAAATAAGCTACAAATTACTACAGCACTCATCTTTCCTCACTTGTCTAGAGGAAAACAGTTTTTAGTACTTAATAAATAAGCACCTATCCAGGCATGTCTAAGGGTCAGCTCCCAGTGTTTCTGCTGTCTGCCTGATTAATCTGGGTATCTTGGGGCAATGCAGCAATTGCCTCATGTACACAGGCAACCCTCTCCTCCTTTCACCCAACACTACAACCTGTGAGCGATGCACTTATATAGCCAAACTTGAAGCAAAGTTCTCTTCACCCAAGACTGGACTAGACAGTCAAGAGGAGAAAGTAAACACTTACACCACACCACACTCATCACATAGCTCCTCAAAACCTACACCAGCAAAACACACACAAAGCAACACAAAACACACACCTACATTCGCGGAGGCTTTCAATAAAAATCTGCTCAAGCAACAGAGACCTCCAAAGCAGAAATGCAAGCAACATCCACCCCCAACACAACCCAATGACACATATCCCACAAACTCAGCATGTCATTCTAAGGGGATCCCGTATCTGTCTGCCTGTGACGACATGGTCAACAGACTATGATGCTTTGCCAGAGATAGCCTGCACCTGTCCCCCCTGGAATTCCGGATACCGGTTAAGGCTCTTGCCACCCCTGTAGTGCCTTTTTTAGGCAAGGTTCAAATGGCAAATTCACCACCATAACAGGAACAGGCAAGCAAAAACTGAGGGTAATGCTATTCAATGCTTGAAGTCTATATCTCAAAATGCACTCACTCGAGGCACTCCTTAAAATGGAGAACATTGATATCTGTGCAGTGACTGAGACTTGGTTCAAGGCTGCAGACAGCACCCCTGCATTACTAGGCTATAACTCATACCACACTTTTCGGCCACCTAACCTAGATTGAAACACTAAAGGTGGAGGTGTGTCCATAAGGATATCCACACCTCCAGGCTAGTTGCTCAGCATAATACATCCGAGGTTATTAAAGTGCAACTAACTCTGGGCAAAACTGCAATCCAAATTGTAGCTTGCTACAGATCCCTCACCATGCCCCAGGATTCCCACTCCTCATTTCTTGATACACTGGAAAATATTAGGGTACAACCCAACATCCTAATAATGTGCGATTTCAACTACCCCACCATTAACCGGGAAAACTACTCATGTACCAACTCTTTTGCTCAACGTTTTCTGGAATTCATAAATTCCAATGACTTGGATCAACTTATCTGCACCCCCACCAGGGGCAGCAGTATCTTAGACCTGGTCAATACCAACATGAGTGACCGATGTTCCACACCTGAAGTCACCTCCTCATTGGTGAGATCCGACCACAAGCTAATCACCCTAGATATCCATATCCCACCCCCACTCCCCATTAGGGAAACCAACGTAAAATATTTCTCCAAAGACAACTTCACATTTCTTAAGACACAAGTGACAAACTTCACATCACCCATGAGGACGGATAATACAGGTATGACTGCTGAATCCTACACAAATGAACTTTATAAGCACTTACACGAGTGTATGGATCATGCTATCCCTAACAGAACCAAGATGCTATCCTCCAAAAAAAGGAAGCCAGTCTGGTGGTCCCCTGCCATAAACACTACAACAAAAGAAAGAAACTGTTGCAAGAAAGAGTAAAATCTCATGATTGGAGGAACTCCCTGGTCAGCCTCAGTAAGAAGCTACGATCCCTCATAAAATCCTCCAAAGCTAATTACAAAAACAAAATCACCACTGATTCTAAAGACAACCACAAAGCATTCTATAGCTATGTCAAGAATCAAAATGGCAACACAAAGAGCTGCTCTGAGTTAACAGCACAATGGCACTAAATATACAGAACCAACTGATATTGCCAACATCCTGGCAGATAGGTTCAGTGCTAACTTTACCCCCCTCTCACCTCCTAAAGGGCCCATCTCTGTACCAGAAGAAGGCAAAGTTCCTATAATCATGGCTGCACAGGTAAAAACCACACTCTCCAAAGCCAAGAACACAGGATCCATGGGACGTGACAACATCCCAGGCTGCGTTCTACATGAACAAGAGAATGAACTGGCATGCCACTTAAGCACCATGTTCAATCATAGCCTCATCTCAGCCTTTGTACCCACTGAATGGCACACAGCAACCGTTATCTCACTCCACAAACGGGGAAAGGGGGAGCCACCATGGACCCTGGGAACTACCGCCCCATTAGCCTAATGAGCCTGGTCTGCGAGGCCATGGAACGTATCATCATGGAACTTCTAAACAAAGACATTGGTAATATCCAAACTCTGGACCCCACCCAGTGTGGGTTTGTAAAAGGCAGACCATGTCTCCTAAACCTGATAGATGTCTTTGAAGCAGTTACCAAAGCCGTAGACGAAGGTAAGGTGGTTCGCACAGCCTATCTAGATCTTGCCAAGGCTTTTGATACCATTCCCTACTCTGGAATTATAGATAAACTCACTAAACTAGGTATAAATACCTATGTCACAAGATTGTTTGCCAACTGGC
This sequence comes from Protopterus annectens, assembly GCF_019279795.1. Lineage (NCBI taxonomy): Eukaryota > Metazoa > Chordata > Ceratodontiformes > Protopteridae > Protopterus > Protopterus annectens. The sequence goes on from NC_056746.1 coordinate 819,313,616, forward strand.
TCACTGACAGAGCCCACACTGTGAAAGTAGCAGACTCCAAATCTGACTTCTGACCAGTGACAAGTGGAGTACCACAGGGTTCAGTCCTGGGTCCTCTCCTGTTTGATATCTACTTTTCTGAAGTACAGGCTAACCCAGAAGGTCTTTGGATAATGAAGTTCGCAGATGACTGCAAACTAGGAGCCATAATCGAAACTCCTAACGATGTGCTCATCCTACAAAAGGGTCTCACTGAGACAGATGCCTAGTGTCAAAGCCTTGGCCTCAAGCTCAATGCCAAAAAGTGCATTGTCATCCTCTTTGGTAAAGACTCTGTACTCATGAGGTACCACATAGGTGGTAGTCTACTTAACACCAAAAGTGTGATAAGAGACCTTGTGACACAGGTGGACAGTAGTCTCTCCTTTGATAATCACATTGCCACAGTAGTCAGGAAATCCTTCTACATGGCACACCTCATCACTAAAAAGAGTTCATTGTTCCCCTCTACTCATCATTCATTAGACCCATTATAGAAAACAGCACCCCTTTTGGTATGTACCTCACAAAACATCTACAACAACTGGAAAGGCTGTAGAAATACCCCACAAAGAGGATTACCAGCCTCAAACAGATGCCCTACACAGACCGTCTCAAAAAACTCCAGCTTTACTCCTTCGCATGTTGCCTACTCATAAGCGATCTCTGCCTAATATACAAAGCTATGTCAAACCCAGAGCTGTTGGACATGCTCCACTTAAAGAAATCCCAATCCCTCCAAACTATATGCTCTAGGGACCTAAACCTTGTCTCCACAATAAACAGAACATGCTGGAGGGATAGATTCCTGTCCCAGAGACTTCCCATACTCTGGAACAAACTACCTATCTATATCAAACAAAGCTCCTCATTAGCACTCTACAAGAAAAATCCTGATGATTGGATGGGAAATAGGAAATTCACCCTGGGGATCACTTCTATGGCTCTGCTCGACCGGGGTACAGGAAAATAATTTTCTTGGGTGGTGAAAGCCAGGGTACCTTTTTGGCTAGGCTTATATAGGCCCTAGGGCCAATAGCCTAGTACCTACCTATGAACCTATGTAAGAGATCTGACAGCACTTATAAAGAAGAGGAAGGGAAGATTCCCCAGTACTCCATCCAAATTTCTCCTAGATAATATGACTGATACCTCAGGTCTCCCTGAAAATAAGTCAATTGCCTAGTGGAACTTACCTGGTCAATGAAGGGTAATAAAAAATTAAAATAAAACATGGGTTCAAGTGCTAAACCAGTGTGTTCATGTGCCCTTCTTTGACTCCAGTGCTAGTGGTTGCCTAGCCCTGGTTTATGTTCAAACACTATCATTTGCAATGGAAAGAAAGGCTTGGAAGCTACCCAGTTTTGTTGGCTTTCATAGCATATTCTGCTTTAGTTGCAAAGATGTTTCTGTAGGACTGGACTCATCAAAGTAAACACATATGCAAATCAGTAAATAACAAAGCAAATAGGTATGTAAATGAATACATTTTCAAAGTAATGTGCTGCCAATAAGTACATTTTCCTATTAATGTTAATGAGCAGGAATATCTGACAGTGTGAAACTGAAACCAAAATTACTATCATTTTAATATGTGCTAACAGTCACTGTCCCATCTTTTAATGGGTTTCTTTCCCAAGATTATTTGAAGGTGATGTATTCTGTTTTCTTGTGATCATAAAGTGTTCTCAGATGCACTTTTCCAGGGATCACAGTTATAGTTCTTTGAATTTTAACAATTACCTGAAAATGCACAGTATAAATATTTTAGAACTATTTAACATTAACAGCTTTGATATTTTTGATAGTATGAATTCACATGCTATAAAAGTTGAAGATGAAAAAAGTAATGTTTCTAAAAATATCTATGGGTTTTAATGATAATATATGATCAATGCCACAAGCTCCACAGCACAGAATGTTTTGGCCCTAACTATGCCACAGATGACGTGGATTTGATCAGAAACCAAGGTGCTGGAGAAGCCAGACTATAAGAGATGGTAATGAATGCTGCAGTGTTTCGCCCATCCTAAATAGGGTGCGGAGCACTTGGGAGAAGGCCTGGCATTGCAGCATTTACACCTAAAATCTGTTGAGTATAAACCCAATAAGGAGTGTGGATGTACCCCAGCTAGAACTGTGGATACAACAAAGTGCAGACTCATATAGAGCCCAGCACAGCAGGTATTGCAATGGAGGTGTTTCGGGCATAGAAAAATAAAAAAATCAAAAATTATTTAAATCTCAAACAATATCTAAAAAGAAATAAAACTGGATTAACCAAGAGCCAACCGTAAGTGCCAAAATAAAAAAAACAAAAGCAATCTCAATGATCCAAGGTTTATGTTCTTAAATCCTGTAATAAATAACCACAAAAATCCAGACACTACACTGGACAATTGTCATCCTCTGTTCTCACTCACTCTCCCCTGGCGCTAGTATGGTTGAGGTTCAGAAGAAGAAGAAGAAATGTGCCCATAGAAGATAGGGGCTTGATGGTGACAGGGGGGTAGAATTTGTAAATGTATGATTAGTTATTACAGATGTAAACATTTTGTTTCGGAATTAAGCATTCTTAACGAAAAATTGAATTGTATGGAAACTATCCAAAGCAGAATTCAAGAACAGTCAGGAAGTGCAAAAAACTATTCAGAAGCAGTCAGGCAGTGTGGAAAAGAGTACTCACAAATTGTCAGTGGAAAAAAAGTACTCTGGTACAGAAAGGAGTAGTCAGGAACACTCAGGGAGCTCAGTGCAGAGGAGTACTCAGGAACTGTCAGGTTGTGCAAAAGAATACTCAGGAACATTCAATAGCACAAAGAAGTACTCAAGAAAATAAAGTAGCGCAAAGGAACAGTCAGGCAGTGTGCAAAGAAGGACTGTTCTCGGTAACAGTAAAGTAGCAATTAAAACGTTTATATCCCTATTCAGTTTTATTGAAAAAGATATGAACAATTGTTAAAAGACAAACAAAATTACCAAAAGTTACTGCTATACTGAGCTTCCAAATTTTACATAGAACAATCTTTGGACTAAGACCAGCAACAGCATGTAATTTTAGAAAAATATTTTATCAAAAAGGAAAATATCTTAGATGCCTAAATGTTACTTATTATTATCATTTCTGGAGTGAACAAAGTCATGGAGGAATTACTTCATTTTTCAATATTCTCCATCTTAATAATGCGAGATGACACCAGTGAATATAAATCTGGACTAGAATTAGGGGAACACATCTCTTGTGAATGGTCCTCAGAAACAATTTTCTCTTGTAGTTACTAAAATTCTGTCAACCCACAATTGTTTCATCTTTGAAGCATTTCTTTCTGCAAAGCAGGACACGAGCACACTGTTGGGAACTGCTTTTGCCTTTGAAAATGCAGATTTATTCCTGTCTTTATTCCTTGTATGCAGACATTGAAGAATTGGTCTCTTTCATTTAAATGAATCTTTGAATATTTTGTTTTATTTATTTATTATTTTTTACCAGGGTAGAGCACTGATCCAATGGATCAAATTCAGGTTCAGCCTAGGTTAGTGACAAGAACATTTAAACATATGAGTACAAGTATGCATATAGGTTATAAATAACAACCATGGATGTATCTTTCTTGTGCTGCATAGAGCACCTTAAATGTATTTATTTTGTTTTTATTTATCCTTTGTTGACCAGGTTAGTCACATTAGGCTTGTGGCATCTTTTCCAGGGAATCCCCCATGGTCTTACGGGTACTACTAGTGAAAATATGGCCTGGCCATCAGGGAACCTCCCCTACTCTTTTTGGAATCTATTAAATCCACCTGAGCTACTACCAACAACTCATGCAGATAGGTCCTCAGTTAAACATCTCTTCTGAATGACTTAAATAACATTCTCTCTTCTCTTTTTGCAGATTGTTGAGGGAACCTTTGCCTTGCCTACAAATCTTCACAGGATTGATTCTATGTGATCTCCTATACATCCACAAAATAAATATGATAAACATCCACTCAGAGGGGCTAAATTTCCACCACAGCATAAATAGGACTATATGTTGAAATAGATGTCTCTCTCAAAGAGTCTGTCTTTTAAGGAATAGACTTCCTGTAGGTGTAAAGCAAAGTAGCTTCCTGACCCTCTTTAAGCACAACCTGGACACATAGATGGGAAATCATAAATTCACCCCAGTCTGCCCCTCAAACCTGTATTAAAAGCAGACAAAATTAGACAGTTGTTTGTACTTCATCAATAGTCTAGTATGAATCTTTGAATCCATGCACTTATATGAATTTAATAAAGAAATAAAACAACAGTGATTAAACTGAATTAAGCCATCAATGGAGAAAAAAGAAGAGAAAGGAAAAATAAGACAAAGAAACAGGATATGTAGGTGAACATTTTAAAGAGAGATTAAGGGTAAGTGAAGTAATGAGTTGGAGCAACAGGAAAGGAATAAGTAAAGGAAGGAGAAATGGGAATGTGGTTGGGCCAAGATAGGAGAGAGTGCAGTGTTGGATATGAAATATAGATGAGTGTAGCTGTTATGGTGACTTAAATGGATAAACTGCTGTGAGGAAATGTATAATATACATACATATATATATATATGTATGTATATTGAGGGGAGGAGGGTTGGTTGGGACTGTCACACTGTACACATGGCTGTCATGATATGTCAGGGCAGCTGATCTGCCTGTCTCTAAACTGCACGATTCTGGAAACACTTCTGAATGGTTTCTCCAATGCTCCACTTTTTTTGTTTGGGAGTTCTTGTGAAGTGAGAACTAGAATAACCAAAGGTGTATTAGCAGAGCCACTTTTGCAGGATGTTTCATTGAAACTGCTTCTGATTGTGGAATGGTGATGTGGCCCTGGAATTGTTTGGCTTCTGTGTGTAACATTTTCTTATTTGAGAACATTTATTTCGATTGCCGTAATGTGATTGCTTTCTGAGGGTCTGTTTGGGGTCTCGGGTGTTATTTTTATTCTGTGTTTCTGCTGTGACAATAGGTTACCATCATTATTCAGGACAGGAGTACTGCATATTTCTGTTTGTGTGGCCTGGGAGGGGGTGGGACAGCTGATGTAGTAGTAGTAATGGGCCCAGAACTGAGAGTGACAGTAAGTTACCTGTTATGAGATCTGGACCTGCTGTTTCCTTTGGAGTTGGAGGACACAAGCAAATATTTATCTTTTCAAATGTTGAATCATGTGTCCATTTAAGAAGCATTCCCCTTCAGTTTAAAAATATTGCAGTTAAGGCTTAGTTTACATTTTGCATAGTATGGATGAGAAAATTTCTCTTAGGCAGCAGCTCGACTTCCAGCTCCAGGCAAGAATAAAAAAAAAAAAAAAAAAAACAGAAAGCACATTAATAATGTCACAGCACTTACCGAGAGCTGGTAAGGGAAGTAGTAACAAGATATTGAACAAGCAGAAGATGACTGTTGTGCGTCCTGGTAATCATTATGTTATGTTAGGCTGCATAAAAGAAAATACCAATAGTATTGTTATGCAGCATGATTATTACCCTTTTTTAAATAATTAAAATGAATAGTTTTATTCACCAATGGATTACTTGTTAATTCACAGCAATTTTTTAAACAAAACTAAGTCAAGAGTGACCCTTAGTGGTTTAATCTAATTCTTACCTCGCATATTAATTTACATTGTTTTCATAATGATGTGCATGATGCAATTTATATGCTAAATAAAATACAGTCTCATTTATAAATTAAGTTCATCCTTCAGTGATTATACTTGGGGGGGGGGGGCTCTCAGAGTATAATCTTTAAAACTAGGGTGATTGGGTACATCTCAGGCTTGGGATCGTATGGTCACTGTGGTCATCCAGTCTAAGGCTTATGGTGGTTTTAAGGTCACCTCTGACTTTTCATAATTACCTTCATTGTATGTGTTTTGCAACTGCTTTCAGCTATTGGAGTGCACATGTTGATATTTGTTTCATGCTTATCTGTGCGATGTAAAGGTGTATTAACTATAACTATATATAACTGATACATTGGAATCCATAGTTTGAAATATTAATTTCCTGTTTATCATGTTGAATGCATTATGTGCAATGCATCTATTTATGCCAGAGCTGAATCTTTATCTTTTTTCCCCTCTGTAATTGTATTTTAAAGCTCCTGTTGTAGTTTCTGATTTAACCAACTAATGAACCACATTGATACAAAGTTACTATTTAAACTACAATTTGAAAAAAAAAGTTTATTTTAATCGCTAGCAACCATTTACTGGTGTTTTATAGCCTGCTTTGTGAAGGGATATAGGTTTAAAGCTGAAGCCTGAATTTTGTTACCTAACCAGAATCTAGTTTTTAGTCATGCAAAGCTACACTTATTTGAGAATATAGAGCATTGTTTAGGTTTGTGAACAAGGTTATGTGTAAAAAGAAGTTGAGACACAGTCAAGGAGTAAGGCAGTTCTAGCCAGTGTAACACAATGGTGAGATGTATAGGTCACATCATCAGGAAATTTGGCTGCTTTGTTATAGCAGGTTTCATATTACGTTGTTGAACTTTCAAAAGTCCGAATGCCATATGGTCAAACCCATACCTTTGAACTTTCAAAAGTTCGAAAACATCAAAAAAAAAAAAAACAGAAAAAGCCTACCTGATGGTTGTAAGCAGGTGGAGAAAGCCCCCCTGCACCCCCCACACTCCCCGCTCTTTAAATATACCAAGATCGCACTACAGTGCAGTAAAGGGAAAGCTTCCTTTTCCGCACTGAACGGATAACCCCAGTGAAACATTTGAACTTTTCCAAGTTCAAACATATGGGTTCGACAATATAGCATTCGAACTTGTTATGGTTCGACAACATAACATGTATCCATTCTAGCATTGCTCAAGGAGACTGGTGTGGACTGTAGTGCTTAATTTTAATTTATAAAAGAAATTGTATTATAGTTTTATACCAGTTCAGACATTAATTTAAATAAAACAGTTTTGTTCTGGTTATATTTTGTGTTCTTTAATGTTAGTGTAGAAGCGGTATTTCATTATTTTGTCTTTTCTTCAGTCTGTGTTTAAAAGTTGGTATCCCAAAATTCCTTTGGAGTGGGCATGGTTACATAATCATGTATGCAAATTTTATGTTAAGTAGCTTACAGATCTTTGGCCAGTTGTACCTATTTTTTATGAGCCTTTGTCCATATTTTTTATGATTCTAGGTTGAGAGGTATGATTATAGCTATATATAGCTTACACTACTAACACAGCTATTACAGGTAGCAGTGCACAGGTAAGGATGGTAATATATCTGTAAAGCTTACAGTACTAACACAGCTATTACAGGTAGCAATGCACAGATAAGAATGGTAACAGAAGTGTATAAATTACTGTACTAATACAACTGGCACTATTACAGCTGTCACAGGTAGTAGTGCACAGGTGGGGATGGTGCTATATCTGTAAAGTTACAGTACTAACACAGCTATTACAGGTACCAATGCACATGTAAGACTGGTAACAGAAATGTATAAATTACTGTACTAATACAACTGGTACTATTACAGCTGTCACAGGTAGTAGTGCACAGGTAGGGATAGTGATATATCTGTAAAGTTACACTACTAACACAGCTATTACAGGTAGCAGTGCACAGGTAAGACTGGTAACAGAAATGTATAAATTACTGTACTAATACAACTGGCACTATTACAGCTGTCACAGGTAGTAGTGCACAGGTAGGGATGGTGCTATATCTGTAAAGTTACAGTACTAACACAGCTATTACAGGTACCAATGCACATGTAAGACTGGTAACAGAAATGTATAAATTACTGTACTAATACAACTGGTACTATTACAGCTGTCACTGGTAACAGTGCACAGGTAGGGATAGTGATATATCTGTAAACCTCCTGGTACCAATAAAGCTATTACAGGTAGAAGTGCACAGGTAAGAATGCTAATATATATACATAGCTTGACTCATCCGAGCCTATAGAATCTTTTTTGTATACCACCAGTTAACACCCATAGCTCCTTACAGCATCCAGACCTCTTTTGGGTCTGGCTTCTTTAACTAAGATACTTACTAGCTAATAATAGGTATTATTAGAAAAGACAAGGAGTTATTAACAAAATGACATAAAGATTGTTGACCTAGGATGTCCTGAAGTAGAGAAATTAATCATTGTTTGGCACCTATTGTTCAAATGTTCATATTTATATTCATAATTCCATAACTACATGCTCTTGAGGGGAATAGTGTGAAATGTCATGGTAGGGGTAAAGGAAAATCCATTGTCAATGTCCATTTATATTATTATAGTAGAGATATTGCTAGTTGTCTGTTGGTAATTATGAAATAAGCAATATTTTCAGATGTACTGAATACTTCAAAAACAACTGATTTACAGACTATTGCATGGCATAGGTAAAACCCTGGATGTTGGTGAACAAAACTGTCTCTGATATTTGCACTGTAAGTTGCATATTATGAGTGATATTCAATGTCATTTATATTGCTAACTATACAATTCACTATGTGTTTTCATATTTCTGTAAAATATATTAGCAAACAAGCACTCAAAGAAGTATTTCTTGCTTATAACAATACATGTCCAGGCTATACAGTTTCCAAGATATGATGGTTTGTTTGTGAAAGCTTAACAAAAATATAATTCTGTGTTTGTCTGCATTATAATTTAGTATATTATTTATGGAAAGACTATGAATAAACGGACTACATTGCTATTTGTAGTTTTAATAGCTTTTACGGCTCACATATTTACATTTTTTATCTTAAGCTTTTTAAATATTTTTTTCTCAGAAAATGCTCTGGAATGCAAAGAAGTGTGGAGGCTACTAGAGTTGTGATATTTCATATTATTCAAATATATTAATGAATTAAAAGATAGCTATCACAGGGAAGTAGTGTACAGGTAGGAAAAGTGATCTACCAGTATATATTACAATACTAATACATCTTTTACAGGTAGCATTGTACAAGTAGGGATGATAATATATCTGCAGAACTAAAATACCTACCACAGGTAGCATTGTCCAAGTGTCAATGATAATATGTTTGCTTAGCTTACAACACTAATAAAGATGTGTACAGATAGGGATGGTAATATATTTGCTGAAATTACATCACAAATACAGCTGTTACAAGTTGCAATGTACAGGTCAGAATGGTAACAAAACTTCATACATCACAGCATTAAGTCACCTAGCACAGATAGCAAGGTAGTGGTGGCAATGGTAATATATCAGCGTGCCTTACAGCAGTGATGCAGCTGTTAGAGGTATGAGTGTACTGGTGGGAATGGTAATTTATCTGCATAGATTAAAACAGTAATACAACTGTTAGAGGCAGCAGTGAACAGGTAGGGATGATAATATATCTGCAGAGCCTGCAACATTAATGCATTTGTTATAGGTAACAGTGTACAGGTAGGGATGATGATATATTGGCATAGTTTACAGCACCAGTACAGCTAGAACAGGGGAGAATGGCAATACTTTTTTGTTAGCAAAAATTATGGAGAAATGTATTCACTATCAGTTAATGGGTCACTTAACTAAACATAACATACTAACTAACTGCCAGCACGGTTTTAGGCCATTTCATAGTACCACCACAGCTCTCCTTTCCTTTACTGATTTCATCAATAAAAACCGCAACAATAATATTCTCTCATCAGCACTCTTTATAGACCTGTCAAAAGCCTTTGATATGGTCAACCACCCCCTGCTCATAAAAACCCTAGAATCTCTTTCTTTAGAACCCAAGGCTATTCACTGGTTCACTTCCTACCTCAGCAATAGGAAACAGGCAGTTCTCTGGGATAACAAACTCTCATCTCTTCTGCCAGTCTCACTTGGTGTCCCCCAAGGCTCTATTCTTGGACCTCTTCTATTCTCCTTATTCATAAACGACCTACAAGTAGCTATACCTCAAGCTACATGTATACAATACGCAGACGATTCTACACTCATATGTTCTGCTAAAACCATTTCAGAATTACAAACACTAACACAAAATGTATTTAACGCAGTTGAGGCATGGTTCTTAAAACGCTGCCTCCTTTTGAATGCTAAAAAAAACAAACTCTTGCTCTTTAAGCCTACTATTAGGTCCTCCCCAATAGAATTCTCTATCTTATCCAAAAATGGCACCCATATATCCCGACTCTACCACCAAGCTGCTAGGTGTCACTATAGACAATAACCTTACCTTTGATAACCACATTAATAATACTGTCAAAACTGTAAATAGAAAACTGGGCTCCTTCTACAGAATTAAAATGTTCTTAACTCCTATAGCCAAAGCTACACTTGCCCACTCTCATCTTATTTCCACTCTTCTCTATGCTTCACCTATATAAACTAACCTAAAGAAACATAATCTCTCTAAACTGGCTAATACTTACAATAGTATTGCTAGGTTTGTTACTGGGAACCAATTTAGAACTCACCACTGTCTGAACCTACAGCAACTACACTGGCTTGAACTAACAAACATGTTGATACTTTCCCAACTCACCTTTGTCCATAGGATATTTTACCAACCTAATAACACATCTATACTTTCTATTTACCCCTTACACTAACCTAAATTCATTACCCTCTTCAAATAAACTTCTAGTAACCTTAACTAAGTCTAATAACATTGCTGCTGACTCCCTATTCTCCAATACCATCGGTAAATATTGGAATCTTCTACCTACTGCTCTAACTTCCATTCCCTCCCCTGTTCTCTTTAAACAAAAGCTTAAAAAACACCTTAAAATACACTGGTTATGCCCATGCTTCAATCCTGACTAAATTTTGTGACTTCCGCAATTTTGTCTCTCTCTCTTTAACACCTTCTTTCTATTCGCTCTCTACTACCTACACTTTGAGAAGTTTCCCTAACAATCTACTTCTTTTGCAAGTAGCATCTATTACAATCCATTAAAGAATTTTGAATGTAAAAGAAATTTCCTGAATGTGCTTTACACTTGCCACAAATGTTTTACTGTTACAGAACCTTTCTATTTTGTATTTCTATAACTACAACTTAATTGTGTTTCTCTACAGGGTATGTAAGTAAAATTATGTAATGTAGTCTAGAATCATGTTTAACCTGCTACTTATTTTTATATGTATAACGTAACTGTGTTTTGTCTCTATGTGGAGCTTTTCTCCCCGGGCCTCTGCTGAAAATGGAAATATATCCAGTCAGACCAGCCCGGTAAACAAATGTAAAATAAATAAATAAAAATAAAAATACATCTCCATAGTTTCTAGCATTAATAAAACTGTTACAGGTACAGTGTACATGTAAGGAAGGTAATATATCTGCTGAGCCTACAACACTAATGCATTTGTTACAGGTAATAGCGAAGAGGTAGACATAGTAATGTACCTTCGCATCTTATAGCAATAATGCAAGTATCAGTGTACAGGTAGGAATGTGAGAGCTGGGTCTTGTTCAAATGGGGCCCTAGGCAGGGTAATGTACCAATCCCCCCCAACCATACCAATATTCCTTTATTTGGACATTTCACTCAAAGTACCATGAAAGAGCTTTCAAATTTCTCAATGTGCATATTATTTTATCTGCATTTGCAATGGTCACTGAGATTTAGATGTAATTAAATAGTTATATTTCAAATTTTATGATAAAAACATTAAAAACCAGTTGCTAAAAAAATTAAAAAGTCAACTATAAATCTAGTCCAGTGAGACTCATTTGTATTTAATTAAAGTGCACCTGAAAAGTCATTAAAATGAAAGATATTTGGCTAATTTTCCATTTAATTTTCTGCTTTTCTAACACGGGCATTCCTCCCCACCCCAACAAATGATCACTTAACTGTCCTTTGTTTTCACAAACAACCAGAGAAGAGCCACTTTCTGTGTATACATGCTTCCAGTGTTTGAGAAGAAATTGAAAGACTCAAGCACGCACACACACACACACACACACACACACACACACACACACACACACACACACACACACACACACACACACACTCACACTCACACTCTTAATTTTGAAATGCCACAATCTCGAGAGTCATAAAATCGAGTCCACAATCTTGAGGTTGTGAAATCTCGAAACTAAAAAGTGAACTAAAAAAAAAGATAATATGTAAAACCATTTTTTTGCAGGGGGGCAAGCCTCTCTTGCAACTTAAATATACTTACTCCTGGATCACGCTAAAGTGAAGAGAATGCTAATACACATCGGTACAGAGTATGGAATGGGAACATTACCATTCTCTTCACTGTAGCATGATCTCGGAGTTAGTATATTTAAGTTGCAGGGGGTGTGGGGGTGTACAGGGGAGCTTGCCCCCTGCAAAAACATGGTTTCACATGTTTTCTTTTCTTTTTTTTTGTTCACTAGTTAATTTCGAGATTTCACAATCTTGAGATTCTGGCCTCGAGTTTATGAATCTCAACATTGTGATATTTTGAAATTACATAGTGGACCCCCCCCCCCACACACACACACACACACACACAATGGTCAAGGTAATGTATTTTAACTTGCTATGTTCAGACACACATACTGCCAGCACTACCAGCCATATGATCAATTAACTGTCTTTACATGTTAGGGTGAAGCAGTCATTTATAGGAACCAATGAGGCAAGAAGCAATGTACATGTGCTTCTGAGTGTGTGTGTGTGTGTGTGTGTGTGTGTGTGTGTGTGTGTGTATACACGCTTTTGTATTGTAATTTTTAGTATACCACATTACTCTACTTGCAAGAATCTGTTGGAAAAAATTGTACTGTATTTTGTAAAACTATATACAGTTTAATTGTATTGTCTGGCCTCTCTGGGCCAAGTTTTGAAAATGGTCATTTGACCAGTTCATTGACTAGGTTAAAAAAAGTTAAATAAAAAATAAAAATAAAAAATAAATATTTTAGGTTAGAAATAAGAATAAGCCTCATTGGAAAAATATTTCTTCCTTAAATAGTTTGTCCAACACTTTTGTGGCCAATTTTTCAATTTTTATTTCACTATATTATTTTTAAATCCATTCTTTGATTATGACTTTATAATGTATTGAGGGAATGCTAAAACAAATGAATTTAATATTGGGACAAATGTAAGGAATACATTAACATCTGAACAGAGAAATTAAGTTGGGTAATTGTAAGTAGCATTTCCAAAGCTATGATTAGCCATTTTTTACAATTACAGGTGGAGAAAATTTTACAGGAAAAGTAGCGAAATACAATTCAGCTAGCTAGTTTAACTTAACATAAATACAAACAATTTAAATTACATTACAAGCTGAATCATCAAAGCATGAAGTACTGTAAAAGTATCCTGTCCTTCAGCTGGGACTAATTATGATACATAACCGGTGGTCTGGAGTCCTCTAGCAATGTATAACTCTACCTATATTGTTCTACACACACAGGTAGACTTTTCATACTATTTGCATGGGGGGCTTCACCCACCACATTCTTAACATTGATAGCTGTCCTCCCACACTGTAACTTATCTATAATAATGTGGAATAACAACCTTGTAAGTGTTAGAGTTGATGACGCAAGAGTCAGCTATGATATAATATAAATTGGCAGCTGTTACTTAGCCTTTAGCTTATTTTCCCATGTCTTACAACAGCTTACAATTCTACTGCATACATTTTTAAAGTATTTGCTTGAAACAGGGAAGGAAAGAAGGTAACACCTGGTCATATATGCATATAAACACACATTTCTAAAACATTATACAGTGCACAGAAATTAGCAAGCAGTTTACATATATGCTGTGATTAAAACCAGTCACTCATATCGAGCAAGCCTGTGGATACACTTCTTTTAGTGTCAGCTGAAGTGTAACTCATGCATGCCTGAGAGAAAGCAGAACACCCCCCCCCCACCAAAAAAAGGAAAACTCTAATAGTCATAGTATCATAGACCAACTATCAACATAAACCAAAGTCCTGTTAACTGAAGATACAGACAGTAATAGTTATGCTCATCATAAACCCAAACAGCCCAACATTCAGATCAGCATTCTTTTCTCTCTTCTCCAACAATATGAGCCTGTCATCTGACAATTCTGATACTGTAAAGCCAATCAGTAAAAACAAAATGAAAACTTCAGCAAAGCTAGAACTTCTATTAAGTGACCTCCCAAACCTCTTGTGTCAGAGGCACATGGGATATATGCAAATAATCCTTATGAACATCAGGTGTTTCAGCTAATTGGCAATTCTGAATGCCCATGACTTTTGTTTTAATGGACAAGTTCAGGCCAATAAAGCCAAACCCCTCCAGCTGTGGATATGCGTATTTTGGCCTTGTTATGACCTCATCAGCACAGAACAAGCAGAGTGTTTGACTTAAGCATTAGAAACACAGGGCAGTTATACCCAAATGATGTCCATTATCATTAGGGTCACTGCAAAAATATCCCAAACAACAAACTAAAACAATGAGTGGGAAGGTCACTGAAAAACCAATCAGTAAAAACAAAATGAAAACTCCAGCAAAGCTAGAACTTCCAATAAGTGACCTCCCAAGCCTCTTGTGTCAGAGGCACATGGGATATATGCAAATGACCCTTATGTGCTGTGCCAGTGAGGTCATAACAAGGCCGAAATATGCATGTCCACAGCTAGTGGGGTTTGGCTTTATTGGCCTGAACTTGTCCATTACAACGACGAAACAAGTCATGGGCATTCAGAATTGCCAATTAGCTGAAACACCTGATGTTCATAAGGATCATTTGCATATATCCCATGTGCCTCTGACACGAGGTTTGGGAGGTCACTTATTGGATGTTCTAGCTTTGCTGGAGTTTTCATTTTGTTTTACTAATTCTGATACTGTGTAAATCTGTTAGTAAAAGTAAGCAATATCAGGCAGTTTTGATTGAGAAGGAAGGAATGTCAGAGCAGATATTTAAACAAAGACGAGTAAAGAAACTGTTGCTACACTATTTATATTACAAAAAAATAATAATAATTTGTTCAGAGATTCTGAAGAATTGAACTGCATGATGTGGTATGGAACAATGGCACTACATTTTGTACCCAGGATCTCATGTTTTGCACAGGACTGGTCATGTAGGTAGGGTTAGAATGTCTTGAGTCATTGCTATGGGGGGTGGAGGGGACATGATCAGGATTAGAATGGAAAAAAAGACAAGAGGAGAAGAAGATACATTTCTGAAAAACTGAAAACTATGGAAATGTCTACTTTTTAAATATATTCCATTAGCCTTAAACTGCATTAGAAAAAAATAATGGAATATACAACTCACATCATAGCTCCCTTATACTGAGATTCACTTGTGACTTCATGCAGGCCAGACAAATGTATTTAATTTATGGAGATGAAGAGGGCAAGGGACATTGTTTTTTTTTTTTAATTCACTAACTGATACACAATTATAGGACTTTGCTTACCGCTACATCATCATAGAACCTCACTGATGACCAGGATTGTGCAACAGTACAGCACTCTAATTTTGGCTTTGGTTTGAATAATGGGCTAGCAGCAGTGGTAGACCTCTCTAGCTTACACAAGTCCTACACAGGTGTTTAGAGACCCTTGTTTTCAATCCAGCTCTAGCAAATACAGTATAGCATGGCTTATACCAGTAATAAACATGGTACAGGTTAGATTGTGCAGGTAGGGATGGCAGTAAACCTGCATAGATTAACAGACAACTAGCACAGGAAGCAGTGCACACAAAGAAGGGATAGGAATATATTTGCATAACTTATAGCACTAACACACTTGGCACAGGTAGTAATGTTCAAATAGGGATGGTAATATACCTACATAGCTTACAACACAGGTAATATTGTAGTTGTTACATGTCATAGTAGGGATGGTGATACAGTAATATGTCTGCATACCATAAAGTAGTAATACAGCTGTTAAAAGTGGAACTGTACAATTAAGGGTGGTAATATACTGGCCTAGCTTATTGCATTAATACATGTAGAACACACAGCACTGCAAAGGTATGAATGCTTATGCATCTGCATAGCTTACATTACTAGAAATAGTAATACATCTGCATATCTCATAGTACTTGGAATGATAATACATTTGCATAGCTCACAATACTAGGAGTAGTAATACATCTGCATAGCTCAGTACTAGGAATGGTAATACATCTGCATAGCTCACAGTACTAGGAATGATAGTACATCTGCATAGCTCATAGTACTAGGAATGATAGTACATCTGCATAGCTCAAAGTGCTATATTAGTACTGTAAGCTATTCTTATACATTTGGATAGCTTACAGTACTAGGAATAGTAATGCATCTGCATAGCTCGCAGTACTAGGAATGGGATTACATCTGTAGCTTACAGCACTGACAGTGTACTGCACAGGTAAGAATGGTAATAAGGCTGCATAGCTTGCAACACTGATAGAGCACTGCAGAGGTAGGAATGGTAATACATCTGCATAGCTTGTAGCCCTAATAGAGCACTACACAGGTAGGAATGGTAATTTTATTTATTTATTTTTATTTTACATTTGTTTACTGGGAAAGTCCGACTGGGCCAGGAGCCCATTTTCAGTGAAGGCCTGGGGAGAGTACACTAAAGTCATATTACATTGATAGTTGTTAAAAGACAGTGCATTAATTCTCCTCTACCCTCTCTTTTCCCCATCTAATGATCCCACCACTCAAAAATGATATTACCGCACAAGAAAGCATTTATTTTCTCTGACTTTGCGATTCCAGTTGAACAGCTATCGGTACTGTGAGCCATCTTCCCTAAAAGTTTACTCTCATGCTTGCTAGATACCCCAAAAAGTCGCTCATATTCAGGAACACATATTTCAGAAGAATTCAGTAGAACATGCCATTCTCTTCTCTTTTTGCCCAAGACACACCCACTCTCTAATTATGCATGCCACCTTTAGCATTTCCATTCAATCCCACAATTAAACACGTCTTCCAATGGGGTCTATATTGGAACATCGAAGTTTCAAAACTTCAATTGTTCTAATATCGAACCCTATTACGCGAAAGCTGAAAATATCGAAGCAACAGAAAACTGAATTTTTTCCTAGGGAAAGAATTCAGTTGTCCGTTTCTGTTGCTTTGGTAATTTCAGCTCTGTGGTAGAAAGTTATGGGTCGGGTTCAGGTAAGTGTGCGATTGAATGCGGGTTAGGGTAGTTAGGGTTAGGGTGTGGGTTAGGTATATGTGCGATTGTGTGGACGTGAGGGTTAGGGCAGGTTAGGTGAGTTAGGATTAGGGTGCGGGTTAGGTATGTGTGTGATTGTGTGGATGTGAAGGTTAGGGCGGGTTAGATGAGTTAGGTTTAGGGCGCGGGTCAGGTAAGTGTGCGATTGTGTGGACATGAGGGTTAGGGCGGGGTAGGTGAATTAGGGTTAGGGCACGGGTCAGGTAAGTGTGCGATAGTGACGGACCTTAGGGTTAGGGTTTGGGTTAAGGTAAGTGGATAGTTAGTGGTGTGTGTATAGTTTAGTGTAGGGTTAGGTGTAAGATTTTAGGTGTATGTGTCTGGATTGCTGTTTGTTTGGTGTGCTTGTGTTGTGACAGCAATTTTTTTTCCCTAGGAAAAAATTCGCTGTTCTGTATGTTTGATGTTTTCAGCTTTTGCGTAGTAGGGTTTGATATTAGAACATTTGAAGTTTCGAAACTTTGATGTTCTAATATAGACCCCTTCCAATGAACTTAGAAAACACCCTCGCCCAGAAACAGGAAGTTCTTTTACAGTTAGCTGTTGCTGCATGTCTTTGTTTTATTAACTGATTGTGCTATTGCTATGGATTTACACATGTGTTTTTCAGATTCATCTGTCTTTATTTTGGGATTTAAAGATATCTGAAGCTCTGACAGTGTTTTTGAATTGCGCTGCCTTATTTATGTGGGCGAATTATGGATGTACTGTTTAAGGAAAGCGTCAGTCTGTTTTGAGCAGCAGTAATGATGGCTATTTGAGATTGTGCCATTAGTAGAATATGGGATTTTGCTCACTGTAAAATTGATTTGTTTAATAGTTGATTAGCTGTAGTGATGAGTAATGAAGGCTCCAATTATTTGTATTGTTTTTTTTTTGTTTTTAAGAAAAAAAATATTTTGGGGACTGCTAGTTTATTAGCTGCAGTGGTCATTAAAGAAGATTCTGAGTATTTGTATTGTGTTATTTATTTATTTATTTTAAGATAAAAAAGCTTTTTGGGACTGTTGTGGAAATCTTTTTATATTTCGCATGGCTGACATCCTCTTAAGGAGGTAGCACCCGCAATCTGTATATAGACTTGTCCTCTTCTGCTGTAAAGGAAATGTAATGTATTTTAATGTCTGTCTTTGATTGACCACAGGACCTGGACTAGCTTTTACTTTGAGACTAACAGCAGATAAAATGTTCAGGAATCTAGGTGGTGGTGTTCAAGATCAGTCCTAGTCACATTTGCTCATTCTGCCCGAATTTTTGTTGACAAATTTTTCAGCTAGGCTAATACATTTCTTGACAGAGATAAGTAGTAGTTTAAAGGTTACATTTAATACAGTAGAATGCAAATGTTCTGTGCTTTGGACCTTAAAATCTACAATCTAAATATCAATTCCAACAACCCTACTTTTCCTTTGATAATTGAACTAAATGCATTGGAACTGTAAAACTCTGCAATGCTTATGCTGTGCTCACTCTAAATGAGATCACTTTTGTATCAAATGTCCACGGCTCAGTTAAGTAGATACTGTAACAGAATTCAGGGCCTTGTCCACTCACCATTTGTCAACAGAAAAATGCTCTATTGGTGCAACTAATTAAAAAAAAAAAAAAACGTTTGTTTTTCCAGTTATAGAATGTAATGCATACACCTCTATCTGTAATAATGTAACAGATGTGAGTCATGTGGAAATCGTGCAAAGAGATTCATAAAACATTTTTCAGGGCTGTGTGCTTTGTCATATTTTGTCACATTTTCAATAGTTTAAAATTATTAAACCTGTAATACTAGTTGTATAACAGCAATTGAAAACCGTAGGGGATTCTTAATGCTAATGATGGCAAACGCTAGAGTTGTCAGTATCATTGCAGAATATGAGGCACACACTATTTAAGTTTAGTATTACAGAGAACATCTATGAGAGCTACACGTAATGGAGAAAGCAGGAGTGAAAGTTTCATTCTGCATGGTGTGGAACTCACTACCCGAGTATATTAGAATGTATCATTACTGTAACCTGCACAGATAAGAAGGGAACTGAGGTTTTGTTTTTTCCCCCAAAGGGGAACTATTCCTTTAAAGCTAATTGGTGAAGAATGCTGTGAATTCTTCTGGGAATCTATGAACCTAAAGGCCCATTGTCTCAAGATGATCATCTGGCTGTCAGATAAATATGAAGTAGAAGTCATAGTACATACTGAATGTTCAGTGCTCTGTATAGAAATAAACACGACCACATGATGTAATATGTTTGCTCATCTTTCTTGGTCCTGTATTAGCATATACCAGTAAATGACAAACTCATCTAAGAAATCAACAAGGAAATGGAGATAGAAAATGAAAACCCTTCACGTCATATTCTGCTTTTATTTGGAAAAAACCTGCAGACCTGTATGCGCCACAAACCCCAGCAATACTCTTGCACGTGATATTATGATACTGCCCAGATGGTGAGGTGAACTCTGCAGTAATGGAATGTAATCCTTAGCTTTCCAGTATGAGGGAGGTCATGTATTTTCCCACTGCTCCCTATTACTATGGAGGTTCTCTGTAAGTTTTGTTTACAACACTAAGGATGTTACCCTCAGATGTCCAGTATAAAGCAGCTCACCCAAGATAATTAGTCTGGCAGCTTCTATCGCTAAGGAGGTCACTGTAAGATCTGCACTCCTGAGATTTAAACACAAGGGAGCTAACCTTTGACTTTTGCAGCATAAGGAACCATCTTCAGCTGTCTAGCCTGGAGCTATCAATAACTAGGGTCACTATAGTATGTGAAGTCTTGAAGTTTGCTACACCAGCGTAGGTGTCACTGAGGTTTTTATCTCCATAGTAGTCAAAAGTAAGACTCCAGCTCCATGCATGGATCCAAGGGATCAGGCAATTTAAAGCATTGAAGGTAGCATGTGCCTTTGCTATCACATGATTAGCATCTCCATACACTTTAGAACTAATTACTTTGCCAACATCTCCCACCAATGCAGCATGCTGATGCACTGATTAGCACTACTGCCTTTCTACTCAAGGCTATGGGGTTTAATTCTGGCATTCAGATGACAGCTGAGAGAAGTCTGCATGTTTTCTTTGTGCATGCCTTCTTTCTTCTACTTGTAAATGTCCTTGTGGAACTTTTTTCTCTGATTCTTCTTTAGCTCAGTACAACAAACTCAATTAAAAACTGCAGTAACTAAATCATTAATACCACTACGCTGTATTATACAATAGGTGCAGCCACTTGGATGAAACACCTAAGGAAAGAGTTAAAAATTGGGAGGAGTGTAAATCTGGTGGCTGGGGTCCATTGTTTTAGATGCGATCTCTGAGGAGGGGGAGGCAGAGTGAAGCATATTTGACCAGAGCAGGTGCAAAGAGGTTCAGGTTGTTTCCACATACTTACTGTGAGTGCAATAACATTTATTGACCTCTTCAGGGTTTCATAGTGTACATAAGGGATTGACTGACTCAGTGTGAGGTTAGCATATATGCACTTGAACCAAAGTGAATGGAAAATAGTTACTTATGCATTGAATTACTTTTTCTGCAGTGAAGTACTCTGTAGGCAAAAAAAAAAAAAAACATTTCTAGTTTGTTCATCTAGAAAAGTCACATCTGGTGAGATTAAATCATACCCACATTATAAAGCATGTTGAAAAAGTGAGAAGAGAAATACTGTGTTTAGCATAAACAAAACCCTATATGGAAGGGACTAGATACTAGCAGATTTGCTATAGAAATATAAAGCTATAACCCTGGCTCACATAAGGTTAATGGAGTTCAACTGTTTTATTAGCAAAACCTGAGCACTTTTTGCCTAGTGCATGCATGTGTGTGTGTGTGTGTGTGTGTGTGTGTGTACATATATATATATATATATATATATATATATATATATATATATATATATACACACACACACACACACACACACACACACACACACACACACACACACACACACACACACACACACACACACACACACACACACACACACACGTGCCATGTCATGCAGCAGCTTGGTGCACATTGTAGCAGACATAAATCATGGTATATTTCTCTGAAGGTAGACAAGTTAATTTGATTGTCTTGAAACATACTGCTGCTTTTCTGTGCCCTGGATTGCTTCATTTTGGAGAAATGATGAGACACAATTATTTTACATTTGTTTACTTTACTTTAGAGGTCATTTTGCTGTTACTTTGAAATGGAATGATCTTGGAATTAGCATATCTAACTAAGGGAGTGTGAGGGTGAGAATTCAGCAGCCAGCACAGTCTGTGTTTCAGTGTTTTTGAACTGTAGTTATTTATTTATGTGGCATTTGTTCAGTGGGAAAGTCTGACCGGGTCATGAGGTAACCATTTTCAATGAAAGCCTGGGGAGAAAAGCTCCAGATACATATGGTTAACAGAAAGAAAATTTTGACTGACATAATAAAGTCATAACATTCAAACACAAATATGAAAACAGCACATAGTTTGTCAGAATGAGAACTTAACAGACATAATAGTCATAACATTCAAGCACAAAACTTAAAAAACTACACATTAGTTTGTCAAAATAAAATCTCAACAGACATATTAAAGTCACAGTGTTCAAGCATAAATTATATGGAAATCCTGATATTAGAAAGATGCAGCATTATTTACATAATAGAGTGTCATAATGGTTATTAATATTTTAGAGGTCATGAAACATGGTAACAGATTATATTGAAGGCGTGGAGTGGTATGACTAGAAAAGGGGTGCTGTGTGATAGAGGGGATAGTAGGAATAGATGTGGAAAAGGTATGAGTGTAACCTCAGGTGAGTATGTGTAGTGGAAGGAAGGGTAGGGTAAGTTAGTAGTAGGGATAGAGCGAGTAGAGGTACAAAAGGTATAAGAGTGTGTGCATATGACTTTTAAAGATACAGCTGTTTAATGTATATGACATGTTCACATGCTGAATGATGGTCTAAGTACATATCCACACATTTCTCAGGTGGAATGATGATGTATTTGTATTGTAAATCAGAACCTGAGCAAAATACTTTTTCTTTTTCACATGACCCAGTGTAATAATACTATTTATTTCCTTTGAAGTAAGATCTATCACATGTTTAGTAATACTGTACTTAAATTTTGTTAAACTGACAGCAATTATAATATAATATAATTTTTACTTTCACTTCCTCTTTATCATCTCTTGTATAGAACTTCTGCTGTATATACTTATTGTTCATGATTAAGAGTTTGTTAAACTTTTGTATTTTATTTTTTTATTTTTGCTAATTACTATTGGAGCTTTTCTCCCCTGGCCTCCGCTGAAAATGAGTTTCTGATCCAGTTGGACTTTCCGGGTTACCAAATGTCAATAAATAAATAAATAAAGTTGTCATATAGCACAATTAGGACTCATCACCTTTTGTCAAACCTGATCTTCTATTGTCTCTCTCAAAAATTAAGCAAGCTCATTTACATAGAAGTCCCAATGTCTGCAGCTGCCTTTCAGATGGAATCACTGGCATTTCTTTGCTATGCCTCTCCCTTCCTATTGAAAACACTCTGGGTCATTGTTATTCAACTGCCCTCACATGTTATGATTTCTGAAGTCATTCAGCGAGATATGACTGCTGTTTCCTGCTGACGTAAGGAGGTATCAACCCTGCAGTTCAGAAGAAATGTTCCTGTGTTCACTTGTAATCCTCCTTATATCAAATACCTTCACAGACATTCATTTCACTTTAGTCCTGAGAGCTTTATTGATATTTGTCACCTCCACAAGGTGCTTTCCCTCTGTACTTCTGTCTGTCCTTTGATATGCACATGCTTACTGCAAGGCATCTTTCTCACATGTCGTGATAATAGTGTATTTTTGAAAAATTAGTCATAGCGGGTACACTGTATGTAATTATCTGTTTTCTGTCCACCCAACAGATTTATTTTATTTATTTAATTTTTCTAACTAGAGCTTGTTTTCAACTTCATCCAAGGTGGCCACAACAGAATGAATATACTGTGTAGTAAAACTATAGACCGTTTGTTGAAAAGGCATACATGTATCTGTTAGTAGTACTCTAGCATACACAGTGAGTGCAACACTATAAACTGACATTTGTGTATGTATAAGATGTACAAGTTATCGGGGAAAAAGAAACCAGGTAAGGAAGGGAATATGAGAGAGGAAGGGCAAATGATGCAAGGAGAGATAATGTAATACGTAAACACTTGAGAAAGAAAACAGCTTCATTACATTTGACATTGAAGTCCCTTTGAATTCAATATATATATATATATATATATATATATATATGTATATATATATATATATATATATATATATATATATATATATATATATACGCTCTATATTTCCATATAAATATTTGTTCTACATGTATGTTTAAGAAGGTCTGTTTATTTAAAATTAAAAACAAATATAAACATTGTCTTGAGTCCACACAAATGCCTCTACTTTTGGCTTACATGTTTGCTCTGACGTAATACAATCCATAATGATTTTCAAATAAGGTGTTGGATTCTCAAGATCAAATAATGACATTTATTGCACTTAACAACTCTGTTTCATAAAAGGGATGCCAATTCATGTAGTCTTATTTTGCGAGCTTACTAAATTAATAGTACTGTTATTTTGAAAAGGTTCTGATTTGGAAGCTTTCTACATGAGTCTGTGCTAAAAGGATGATAGATGTGCTTGCAAGTGTACAACTAAGAAAAGCTACATGAAGCAATCATAACAGAAAGTAGTGGGTCTCATAAGTGGCTTGGGATGTTGTTGTTAAGAAGTAAACAAACTATTTTATTGTTCAGCTTGGCATTATATAAAATGGTTCAGGTTATGCCAGAATTACTATGCAAAAATAACCATGTGAACAACCATAAAGCAATCCAAAGGAAATATGTTACTGTCCATGTTGTTGTTGTGTCTTTCGGCTTTTCCCGGTTAGGGGTCGCCACAGCGGAACTCCGGTCCGCTAATGACTGGTAGTTGATTTTTACGTGCTGAGTTACCAGCCCTGATGCACAACCTTCAATGAAGGTACGCCCATGCATGCATGTCTCCACGCAGAAGACGCTCTAGCTGAGAATCGAACCGGACAGCGTCTTACTGTGAGGTGACAACGCTACCGCAGCACCACCACCGCGGGTCCTGAAATATGTTACTGTCCATATTTCAAGAAATTGATATATTGGCCTAAACTGTGGATTGATATTTGTATCTTCTTTTTTTTTAACTCCTAATTCCTGAGAAAGTGCTACTCAAAGGTCAGGAGTAAAGAAATATATGAAGGAAGAGTTTTACTGGCACACTAGGCTGTGATTTGTTTGATGTCTGTTGTCATGCAAAGTTGACTAATTAGTTGAATCTAGCCAAACTGGAAATGTATTTATTTATTTATTTGTCTTTTGTTAACTGGGTTAGTCCAAGCTGGTAGCCCGTTTTCAGTGGAGACCTGAGGAGAAAAGCTCCACACACACAAATAGCAATAACAAAGTTACATTCAAGTAATAATAATTTATGAGTACAGAACCACATACCTTCATGCCATAATGTAAATTATCAAAAGATAAAATATAGCATAAAGAACAGTTTAAAAAAGTGGAAATGTGAGATTCTGCCTCATTGAAAGAGGGGATATAGAAGGAGTAACTTGGTCAGGAACTGCAACTAACAAAACTGCGCTTTGTAAAAGGTCTTTTTTATCTCAGTAATTTGTTGACACTTCTGCAAGCTTCTTTCAGAGAATGTGTAGTACATCAGTAGGAACAACATTTGTAAAACTCATAGCAGACCAGTCAATGACACATGATCTGCAGACTCTCAAACTTGTCAGTTTTTTCAGGAGTTCCAGTCTAAGTGAATGGCTATTCTGACAACAAATGGAAGAGCTACTTATTCTCACAATCATGGCTGTCATCACTGCATTTTGGGACAGATTTAGCTTTCCAAAGTAAACAAATCTTATCAAGATGTCTGTCCCCATGAGGGCAGACAAGCATAAAAAAATAAAATTAGGAATGAATACTTATTTCGGTGGTACAGCGGTAGCGTTGTTGCCTCACAGCAAGAGGTTCTCCCGTTCGATTCTCGGCTGGAGTGCCTTCTGTGTGGAGTCTGCATGTCCTCCCCGTGGTTGGGTGGGCATTCAAAAGACAAGCATAAAAGAGCATGCCTTCATTGAAGGTTGAACGTCAAGCTGGCACCTCAGCGTTCATCAAAATCTACTGTCAATCATTAGTGGACCAGAGATCCGCTGTGGTGACCCCTAACCGGGAAAAGCCAAAAGACAACAACAACTTATTTTGTGGCAAGCAACTTTGAGAGGTGCAGAAATTCATGACTAGATAAAAAATATGTTTTCTCAGCATTTGCCTGTAGTGGTCCTATAATTAACATGGAGGCAGAATTTTGTACATTACAGTTTTGGATCAGATTAACATAACGTAATAACACTGACACATAGGTAATTACTTAAAGGAACAATCCCAGCATTTCTTTGTTTACATTGTACAATGTTTACCTTGAGTAGTGTGTAATTCTGAGCATGCTCGAGGCTTTCCACTGCCTTTCCCCTTTACAGCTTCACCCATGCTGGTCTACATGATGTGCGAGTGCTGTTTTTAAGTATTTTTATGTTAAATGTACAAAACTGGTTGTCTGCTAAGGTTTCTTCTTGTATTGGCTTCTGCCAAAACTCTTAACTGAACATATTTCTACCTGCTTGGGATCTGCCTGACTTGTGCAGTAACAAGAGTCCTGATTACACTGCCTGAATACCTCTAAGATTTGATGTGTGTAAACTGAAATTACTGACTCTCCTTTAGTGTTACTATGCTGGCACCTTGCACATCACCACCCCTGCATTTCAACCTCTCTCCCCATTGTCTCCTATCCTATACTTTCCACTTGTACGTATATCTCTGGCACGGCCCCTACTCTAGCATATCTGACCACTTTCCAGAATTTCCATCCTTCATCGATATAAAACACCCCCCCTCTTCTTTTAATCCGTACTCTTAACACCATTCACCTTTCCCTCCTCATCTTCCCCTCATCTTACAGTGTTCCTATCAGTGCTTTCTCTCCCTTCCCACCTACATCTCTTGCCCTTAAATAGATCTAGACCTGATTCCACTACATTCCCTGTTTTCTTTTTCTCTTAGATGCTTCCCCACCAACCATCTCTTCACCTACAGCAACCTACCTGATTGTTTCTGGCACCTTTCTCCATCCGGGCCATTCCTTCCATTTACTACACTCTATTACCCTTCCCCTCTACATTCATGCACTAGGTTTCTTGTGTCTGCAGTCCACCCATCTCATGATGCCTTGTGCCATCTGAAAGGTGCTGTTTGATATTGGCACCATCCTTTACACTGCCTTTCCTCTTTACACCTTCACCCTTTGTGGTCTAAGTGATGTGCAAGTGTCGTTTTTAAGTATTTTCATGTTAAATGTACAAAACAGGCTGTCTGCTAAGGTACTGATAACCTGTTTGATGCTACCCTGCTGTATTTTGTTGCTTGCACAAGATTACACTCCTCTACAGCTCCACTACAAGGTCTTTCTAAGTGTTTGTAGTCACAATGTGTATTATGCTGTTCATCTTTTGTGCTGCTGAGCATCTCGGTATTTTCCCTGCGAGTGTGTAGCATAGGCTCCCCTTAGTGGACCTTCCCTCCTGCTTCCTCCAGGCCACTGAAAAATAATATCCTTGAGTGTGAAACTGATCCCCTGATGTCCATACTCAGTGTTTTCTACAACTGAACTACTTGCTCTGCAACCATATAATTTGTACCCACAAAGAGGTCCTAACCCTTAGTGGACCTTCCCTGCTGCTTCCTCCAGGCCACTGAAAAACAATATCCTTGAGTGTGAAACTGATCCCCTGATGTCCATACTCGGTGTTTTCTACATCCGAACCACTTGCTCTGCAACCATATAATTTGTACCCACAAAGAGGTCCTAACCCTTAGTGGACCTTCCCTGCTGCTTCTTCCAAGCCACTGAAAAACAATATCCTTGAGTGTGAAACTGATCCCCTGATGTCCATACTTGGTGTTTTCTACAACTGAACCACTTGCTCTGCAACCATATAATTTGTACCCACAAAGAGGTCCTAAGTATGTGTCTGTAGAAACTATTTGAAAGACTTGTGTGTGAACCTTTGAATCTACAAAGTGTTTAACATTGTACAACCTGGGGTAGTGTTTCACCATGAAACAGTCACTGTAATTATTGATTTTTAAGAAATGTGCTAGTCGCTTATGCTGATACTAGCAAGTGGAAAAGAATAAAACCCAAAGACGCCGGCAGCCCTAACCTGTTTATATACCTCTTTCTTTTTTTCTTGTTTTCACTGTCCTTTTTGTGTTCTCTCTTTACCTTTTCTTCCCAGTCCCATCACCTGTACTCTCCCTCTGCAAGCAGTCATACTGCAGATATATGTCCCTTACTCTGCTCCAGCATTACGCTAATAGAACTCCTGTACCTTCAATCTGAGCCAATCTGGGAAAACTTTTCCACTACTCCATTTCTGTCTGGCACAACATCCTTCTTCACTGCGTACTTCTCTCTGGCTCTCTCTTTCCTGATTGTTTTATGCTTTCTTTGATTGTGAGCTAAACTCAGACCTGGGTGCTAGCCCGCTTTCTGCCATGCTCGGGCTCCACTTTGCTCCCCTACCCTACCCCCATTCCCACCTACCCCATTACAATTACCTTTATACCATCCTCTCCCACCCCTTCCTTTCCCAAACATCCAGTAACAAATAACTTCCTGTCTAAACCCCATGTTTCATCACTTCCTCTATTCAGCTACTTTTCACAGCCACTTCTCTTCTCCCCTCCCCTCCCACAAATATGAAACACCTTATAATTATAATTTCATTCCTCCAGATACTCTCCACCCTAACAACTTACCACACTTACTTCTCTCATCCAATACTTCTCTCTCCCACCTCTTCCACTATAAATAGCAACACTTCTTCCTTTTATAATATCTCTTCTACCCTTTTCAATCTCCCCCTCTCTTGCTATCATAAACCATTTAGACTACAAACACACACCCCTACTTATAAACCCAAACTAAAGCTGCACAAACTGCATCTGCCCTTGCTTATACCTTCTCAATTCACCAACAACTTACTTGTCTCTGGGGACATCCACCCCAATCCTGGTCCCTCTGCCTCCCCACATAACCTTTCACCTTCCTTAACCACTCCCTACTAGTCAAAAATCTCTACCTCCCCATTAACTCCCACAAACTCTACCTCCACTAATCACTTATCCATATATTCCCTAAACATCCAAAGCCTATCCAACAAAACTACTGACTTCCATGCATGGGTTGCCCGCACAAA
Source organism: Protopterus annectens (assembly GCF_019279795.1). Lineage (NCBI taxonomy): Eukaryota > Metazoa > Chordata > Ceratodontiformes > Protopteridae > Protopterus > Protopterus annectens. The sequence continues at coordinate 819,342,151 of NC_056746.1, forward strand.
CCCTCACATTATATCATTATCAGAAACATGGTTGAAGCCACATATCTCAAATAATGAAATTCTCCCACCAGGCTATAACATCTATCGCTCAGATAGGCTATCTAAAAAAGGAGGTGGTGTTGCCATCCTATACAAAGACACTTTTAACCTCTCCCCACTACCCACACCCTTACCTAACTTTCATCCTGCTGAACTCATAGCACTAAACTGCTACCTTGGCCCCCATAAGAAACTAGTTATTGCTTCTATCTATATCCCTCCTGGGAATAACTTAGCAATCCTTGAAACTATCCTATCCTGGTTTTCACTTAACATTCCTTACAAAACCCACATCTTGGGTGATGTCAACTTGGACTGGTCCAAACTGAAAATAAACTCTCCCCAACTTAGTATTAACCTCCATGGATTTAAACAACTTATATCACCTCCAACTCACTACCACAAAAACCCACAGTATAACTCAATAATTGACTGGATACTCAGTAATTCCCCTCAACTATACCTCAACCCTACAACACACCCTGACCAACTTAGTGACCACCTACCCATCTCTGTCCTTTGTGCCCCCGCCCAACTTCCCAAGTCCCACATCTATAGAGTCTGCCACAAACTCTCTAACTTCGATCTCATCCAATTTAACTCTATTTTATCTTCCATAGACTGGTCCATCCTCAAACACATCCCTCTAAATGATGCCATACAAAAATTTAATACTGTTTTCCTAGACACCCTTAATTCACTGGCCCCCTCTAGAAAGATCAGAATAAAATCCAAGTATGCTCCCTGGCTCTCAAAAGAAACAAAGTCCCTAATGCTAGAAAGAGACAAAGCTTGGAAAGCATAGACAAAATCGAAGGACTTACCCCTACTCCATAGCTATAGACACCTGAGACATCTTGTCAAAAAGCACACCAACAATGACAAAAAGTCCTACTATAACACTGCCCAACTTAATAACAAAACCAACCCTCAAACATAATGGGCCTCCATTAATAATATTCTTTCCCCTGGCTCCCCTGCAAACCCCCCCATACCCAAACTCAACATCTCTTGAAACAGCTGTTCTAGTCAATAACCATTTCATTGATACTATTAAATCACACATGGCTCCCACCAGTAATCCTACTCCTCTGTCTAACCCTCCTAAACCATTCAAAAACCCACCTTTTTCTTTGCACACTGTTTCCACTTCCTACATCAGATCACTTCTCCTGAAACTCAAACCTTGCTCTCCCTCCACTGATAACCTACCTCCTTCTTTCCTTAAATGTGCTGCTGATTCTATTGCCCTCCCAGTATCCATACTTATAAACAGATCTATACATGAGACTACTGTCCCTTTATATTGGAAATCTTTTTACACCATTCCCTTGCATAAAGGTGGAAACTCAACTGACCCTTCTAACTACAGACCTATAGCCATCTTATCCCCCTCTCTAAGATTCTTGAAAAATGCATCCACTCTCAACTACTCAACTACCTTCTTGAACACAACCTCCTAACTCCCACCCAGCATGGCTTCCGTCCTAAACATAGCACAACTACTGCCCTCCTATCTTTCACTCATACAATTGCTGAAGCCCTTGATAATAACTAACTGGTATCCTGTCTCTTCTTTGATTTATCAAAAGCTTTTGATACAGTCCCCCACCCTCTCCTACTATCCAAACTTGCTAACCTCAATATGACTTCCTACTCCCTTGCCTGGTTCCCTAGCTACTTATCCTACAGACAACAATCAGTAAAATGACTCTCCTCTTCCTCTCCTTTCCTATTTGTCCCAACTGAGGTAACACAAGGCTCCATCCTAGGGCCACTTCTCTTTAATATTTTCACCAATGATCTTTATACAGCTTGCAATACATCTTCCCTCATCCAATATGCAGATGATTCTTCTCTCATTACTACCTCAAATAACATCACCATACTTCAAGATCTCACACAACAGGTCTTCCTAGATACTGAACATTGGCTATCTAGCAATCTCCTCATCCTTAACCCAAAAAAGACCAAACTCCTACTATTCCTCCCTCAATCATTATCCCACCACAAATCTTCCTTTGCCATTACATCCTCAAATAACACTACTATTCAACCAGAATCCCACACTAAACTCCTAGGGGTCATCATCGATGATGAGCTCAAATTTAACTTACACATTCTACAATGTATAAAAAAGACAAACCAAAAGCTTGGTCTATTATATCGCCATAAGAAATAATTAACAACTAATTCCAAACTCGCTCTTGCTCAAGCCCTTCTCCTTCCCTCCCTTCTCTATGCTGCTCCCATACTCACCCATATTCAAATTACTATCTTAAACAAATTACAGCAGACTTATCATAAGATAGCTCGATTTATTACTAACTCTCTCTTTAATACTCATCACTGCCTACCTCTAAACTCTCTCCAATGGCTTGAATTCCCACATCTATTGTTACTAGCCCAAATGCAAATGTTACACACTATAATCCATAAACCTCTAGCATGTCCTTCTCTATCTTCCTTCATTACTAAGTACTCTCCACCCGTACCCTTAGGACATCAAATCAGCAACTACTACAAATATACTATCCCAAAAAAAGCTGTAGGCAGACTTCTTTACAAGTACTCTATGGCCCAAGCTTGGAACAAACTTCCTAGAGAAATTTGTAGCATTGTTCACCCATCTCACTTCGAGGAGAAACTTAAATTTAATTTACTTAACTCCAAAACATGCCCCTGTCAAACACCAACTTAACTTAACTCCTACTCCTTCATTTCTTTCCTTCCACACTAGCTCTCCTCAGCTTAGTATTATGCCTACTTGCACAATATCTGTCTAAACATTTATATTGAATATTTTTCTCTGTTGTACATATTGCATATATTTCAGGTATTTTTCTCTGTTGTACATATTGTATATATTTCAGGCATTTTATAGTACTTGAATTAGTGTGTCTCATATCTACATATGTCAGTTATTACAGATGGTAGGTCTAAATAATATTTCTCCCCAAATTGCTTTTTATTATTATTTTTTCTCTGTTGTACATATTGTACATACTTTGGTACTCTACAGTATTAGAATTATTTTTTCCTTGACTTTAAGTATTGATTTTTTTGTAATATTCTCCATGTGTCAGCTATTACTTATGGAATTGTAAAACTGTAGTAAAACCAAAAAAGCACAGGCAGCCAATTGTAAAACTGTCCTTGCCTTTATTTTTAAAATGTTTATTCTAAAATTGTAATTTTTATTTCTCGGAGCTTTTCTCCTCGGGTCTCCACTGAAAATGGGCCACAAACCCAGCTGGACTAACCCGGTTAACAAATGCCAATAAATAAATAAATAAGTGACGTATTTAAGAATTTTCAGTTAAAGCGAATGGAACAGGTTTATACTATAAGGTATTTTCCTACGTAATCTTTGTGCTACTTGTTTGCAAATGTTTTAGCTGCTCTGCAGCACCACTAAGTGGTTCTATTGATTTTAGTTAGACACAACGTGTGTAATTGGTTGCAAAACCCACACAGTCAATCCTTATCTTAGCGACCGTACCTTCTCAAAAACCTATATTTGTGCATCTCAGTCCTATGCTGCCACATAGACTCATATCCACAATTGCTTGCCATTCTAGTACTATCTTATAGGTTTATACTTATTTTGTTGCCCTGCAGTACGGTCCTCTTACCTGCATGTAAGTGCTGTCGACATCTCTTGGTGCCTATTTAAGGGTAATTGGAAGCTATTGTGTGCTAAGAAACTGTAGACCCTGCCTTTCAGTCCCCTTACCTGTATGTAGGAGTTGTTGACATTTCTCGGTGGCTATATAAGATAATTTTGAAGCTATAGTGTGCAAACAATCAGATGACTAACGTTTATGCAGTTATACAAATAATACACATTGTTATGCTGTTTATTAGAAGCCAGGGATCTACACTGTCCCTAACTTTGCAGCGTCCAATTGAACTCACTCTGTCTGTAGCCTTACCTGTTAGTAATGGTGAGATATTACATTCTACTTTAGTTACCTTACTCTGATTGTAGTCTAACCTGTTCAACAGCAGTTATACAGTACTTGCTATTTCGGTTAAGAACTAAACTGCATGGTTTTTGTACTTGTACACTATCACCTTATGTTTTTTATGCACCTACTCTGAATGCTGTTGTGATATTCCAGTGCTTGCTGACTTGTATTTTAGGGGTTCTGTTCAGAAGCTTGAAATACTGAAATCTTGAATTTCAGTATTTCGAGCCCAAGAAGCCGAATCCACATAATAGCAAAGGTTTAGAAGCGCCAAATTCAAAACCTCGAATACCGGAGGTTTTGAATTTCGTGCTTCTAAAGTTCTGCTATGGTCATGTATTCAGGTAAGTGTGTGTGTGTGTGTGTGTGTGTGTGTGTGTGTGTGTGTGTGTGTGTGTGTGTTAAGGGGTTTGGGTAGGGGCTGTGGTGTGTGTCAGTGTGTTTTGTTGCTGTGATGTGTGTTTGCGAAGAGAAAGTAGATTGTGTGGTGGTTTGTGTGTGTTTGTATGTAGTGCAACCTGGGAGTGAGAATATTTAAGTAGGGGGGGTGTGGGGGTGCAACCCCCCACATGGGGGGTGCAGGGGGGCTTGCCTCCCTGCTTACATGTAGTAGAGTGATTGTGTGTCTTTTTATGGTGGATGGTGTGTGTGTGTGTGTAGTAAAACCGCGAAAGTCAAAACTTCCGGTATTCAAGGTTTTGAATTTCACGGTTTTTAGTTTTCGTTGTTTTGTGGATTCGACTTCTTGGTCTCGAGATACTTAAATTCAAGATTTCAATATTTCGAGATTCTGAAGTGAATCCGTATATTAGTTATCTGTACAAATGATCACCTTACTCTTCCCTCTGTAACCAACCTTTACTCCTTTACTCTATTCGAACCTACCTTTCCATTCTTTTTCTTTTCTTTCTACCTGCACTTACTGTCCGTAACTCACTGCATATTTTCTCTCCCAAATTCACCCTACCCCTTTTACCTCTCTTTTCCTAACTTTTTCTTCCTAACTCTAACATAGCATCTACATTACTTAATGGTTACAACTTCCTTTCTCCCATTATATTTCATAGGTCCCTTCTTGTATCGGCTACTGCTAAAACTCTTAACTGAACATATTTCTACCTGCTCGGGATTAGGTTCATAGGTAGGTACTAGGCTATCTGCCAGAGGGCAATTATAAGCCTAGCCAGAGTGTGTCGGCTTTCGCCACCCCATTGATTAATTAACTGATCCTCTGTCAAACAGAGCCAATGGAGTGATCCCAGGGGTGTATTTTCTGTTACCCATCCACTCATCAAGGTTTCTCTTGAAGAGAGTTAGTGAGGGGCTCTGCCTGATGTAATTTGGAATTTTGTTCCAAAGCATGGGAAGTCTCTGTGACAGGAATCTATCCCTCCAGCATGTTCTATTTATTGTTGTGGCGAGGTTAAGCTCACTAGAGCGCATGGCTCGTAGTGACTTGGATTTCTTTAGGTGGAGCATGTCCATCAATTCTGAGTTGGACATGGCTTTGCAAGTCAGGCAGAGCTCACCTCTGAATAAGCGATATACCATTGAATACAGCCGGAGTTTTTTCAGTTGGGCTGCATAGGACATATGTTTGAGGCCAGTAATCCTCTTGGTGAGGTACTTTTATGGTCTTTCCAGCTGCTGGAAGTGTCTTGTGAGGTACATCCCAAATGGGGCATTGTACTCTATGATGGGTCTAATGAGTGATGAGTAGAGGGGCACTTTTTTTTTTTTTTTTTAGGGTGTTTTTCTTTAAGAACGCCCTTAGTCACACAGACACTTTTGCATCTGTGCGACTTGATATTTTACGTCTTTATCTTTCGCGCCCACGTGAAGTTTGAATTACAAAAGAAGACGTTTGGACTGGATTTCATGGATGAATGTACAAATGACAGAGCACACTCAAGCAAATCTGCAGTCTGCGGCTACCACTCCACCCATACAGTATAAGAAGGAATCAGTACTGCAAACTAAACAAGGATATACATTTTGAGCCTCAAGAGCAGGAGCACACTCAAGCAAATCTGCATTCTGCGGCTACCACTCCACCCATGCAGTATAAGAAGGAATCAGTACTGCAAACTAAACAAGGATATACATTTTGAGCCTCAAGAGCAGGAGCACACTCAAGCAAATCTGCAGTCTGCGGCTACCACTCCACCCATACAGTATAAGAAGGAATCAGTATTGCAAAGTAAACAAGGATATACATTTTGAGCCTCAAGAGCAGGAGCACACTCAAGCAAAATTGCAGTCTGCGGCTACCACTCCACCCATACAGTATAAGAAGGAATCAGTACTGCAAACTAAACAAGGATATACATTTTGAGCCTCAAGAGCAGGGTCAGTCCACCCAGGCATTCTACTTGTATGTTTTATGAGAGTGAAGCTAGAACATTAGCAGTATTTCTTAGTAGTTCTCAGCTTGCTAATAAAACTGACTGTTGTAGCCTTGTGTCCCCCCCCACTAGTACAGTAATCCTAACTGTCCAGTAGACAGTATACACTTCATTCACATCCCTGTGACTAACTTAACCATCAAGCAGCCCTCTCAGTGCTTTCTGCCTTAGTTTGTATCACTTGGAGGCCCACCTGTTTATTTGCATCTCTATGCATTCCCCTTCATTGCTAATGTATCTTCCTACTCTAATCTGTGCACAAATTGGTTACTGGTTCAGCAAGTTAATGTGAAGACACACTCCCAACCTTAATCTCTTCTCTCCTTCACTTTACAGGTAGTTTGAATTATTACTTACCCCCTCTGAGGCCTTCACTGATTTCCACTGATTGCCTCTCTGGTTTCTTTGCATTCCACCTGGTTTACACCCCTTGTGCTATCTCCCTCCCCCAATACAAAGTCTATATTAGAATCCTGCTGAGCATGGAGCCATCTTTAAATTTCTAGTCTCCCACCAGGACACAAGTGCTCTTCAGCAATTACATTCTGCTTGAAGGTAAGCCATTAGACCTCAGGAATTTGTTTAAAGTGTTCAGATTTGTAAAGTAATACTCACTAACGCTTGGGCTCTCTCCACTCTCCTGCCCTACCCCCTATTCCTTCCCGCACCCACTACCTCTACATTTATTGTAATCACAGCCACACCCACAGCCCACCCTCACATCACCTCCACCAATCACAGCTCCTCAAGTCAGATCACTTTATACCACACCAACTTGCTCCACACAAAATACTCCCAATCACTCTCATTCACACTAGACATTTTTTTACATCAGCTACACTACTTCCCCATCCACATATAGTGCAACCCTATAATTCCTATTCAGACCCCCCCCACCTAGAAACAACTTTATAACCATGACTATCACACAACTAAGTCTAGTCTGTCTTCTCATAATTCTTTACAACACCACAAGTTATCACTCTAGCAATATCCCTAAACTTAGTAGCACAACACTACATTGTACACTCTCGTATACAGACACCACACATTATAATAATATCTGCCCACAATTATTCAAGAACTACATAATGGACCAATTCAGAACTAAACACTTATGCTCTCATTCCTACTCCAAAAAAACACAATACTTTCTCACACTCCTCACCAAACTCCAACATCTGTATAACCATTTTAACTCCAGGCTCACCTTAAGTGGGGATATCCACCCCAACCCAGGCCCAAATCCATCTTGTCCAACACAAACTGCTCCAACACAAATGTCAGAACATAACACCCTCACTTTCTTCATCCCTGGGCAAATCAACAACAGCAGCAAAACCAACCATCTTTTAATCCTAAATATTAATATTAGAAGTATAAAAAATAAAATACCTTAACTCCACGCCACAATAGCACACTACTCCCCAGACATAGTTGCTTTAACAGAAACCTGGCTAAATAAAAACATAGCTAACTCAGAAGTTGTCCCTACCAGCTACAATATCATTAGACAAGACAGACCACTTCATAAAGGGGGTGGAACTGCCTTACTGTACAAGTCCAACTTAACTGTCCGTCAATTACCAAACTCCTACCCTCCCCCAATAATTGGGACATACTTATCTCACAACTTTAACTTCAACCTAAAAAGGTCATCACCACAATTGTGATCTATATTCCACTTGGTAATACACCTGCTAGCCTTGAAGACTTCTTATACTGGTGTTCTTCCACATACTCACAAGAAGCTCTTATTCTGGGGGACTTCAACCTAGATTGGTTCACTTGTATATCAGAACCACCAAGTAATCTAATAAATCTCCATGGCTACCAGCAGCTAGTCCAAATTCCAACTAGATGTGATAAAAAAATCTAAAAGGGAATCCATCCTTGACTGGGTCCTAACTAACAACCCCACATTGTACCCTCACACAGGCAGTCTCCCAGACACCTTAAGTGACCACAACATAATATACTTTATACGTAGTAGAACAAGCATATGCAAAACTAACTATATATCCACTAGAAACACAAAAAGATTCTCTCCTGAGGTCCTCAACACTTTACTCTGTAACTGTGACTGGACCCCCCCTAAAAACCCTCCCACTTGACCAGGCTGTAGCATATTTCAACAAAATATTTCTATAACACCTAGACGCTGTCGCTCCATTGCGCAAAATCAAGGTTAGAACCTCTACAAACCCCTAGCTCAGTAAAGAAACCAAACAAATCCTCAAGTCCAGAGACACTGCCTGGCTTTACTATAAAAAAAACAAAGAAACACAAAGCCTAAGTACCAAGAACTGCACAACCGTGCAAAAAAATGCATTAGGCTGGACAAAAAATCCTACTACACAACATTACAAACTAAATACCAACACTACCCGCAAAAATTTTGGAAAAATGTAAACAAGCTACCAACCACCCCTGACACTAAAGTTCCCATTGAAACACAATTCAACTCCCACTTTGTGAACTCAATTCTATCCTTAGTATCACAGGACAGTTCCTTCCTCACTATCCCCCCAACACAAATAACACTAATATAAGCTTTACCCTAAAAACAGTTTCCACCACTTCAATCAAAAGCATGCTCTCCAAACTAAAAACCTCATCTACAGCAGCCGACCTACTCCCCAGCTATTTCTTGAAACTCTCAGCAGATGCTATTGCTATCCCAGTCTCCACTCTCATAAACAGATCAATTGTTGAAAACTATGTGCCCAAACTCTGGAAAATATCCTATGTTACACCCATACATAAAGGCGGGACCTCCACTGAACTTAATAACTACATACCCATTGCTTTACTCTCCCCCCGGCCAAAATCCTAGAAAAAATGCATCCATACCCAGATGTTAAACTATCTCCTAGACAGCAACATGCTGTCACCTACTCAGCGTGGTTTCAGACCTGCCCATAGTACCACTACAGACCTTCTCTGCTTCACAGACACAGTAAACTGTCTCAAAATGAAGGCCTACAAGTGTCAACTCTTTTTTTGGAAACAAACTAAACCAATATCATCTATCAAATTCTACTCTTACCTGGTCCCAAAGCTACTTAACTGACAGGTACCAAGCTGTGAAATGGGAAAATTCTCTCTCTCCCCAGCTGCCCATAACTATAGGAGTCCCACAGGTTCTTATCTTAGGACCACTACTATTCAGTCTTCACAAATGACCCCCATACCTCCACACAGCATGCATCTATAATTCAGTATGCAGATGACACTACCTTAATCTGTGCTGCACAAAACATTCCCACCCTCCTACAAACAACTCAACTAGCATTCTCTGACTTTGAAAACTACCTTACCAAAGCCCAACTTATCCTCAAGCCAAAGAAAACTCAGCTTATGATTATAACCAGTTCTAACAAAAACACTAACAGTCAATTCACTATCTACTCCACAAATGCTACTCCAATTGCTCCAGTAGCACAGGCTAAGCTATTGGGAATAACCATAGACTCCCACCTAAAATTTGATAGTCATCTCAACTTAACTATTAAAAAAGAACATGCCAAACTGGGGTCACTCTACCGTATCAAACTATTTCTTACCAACAACACAAGATCAGCCATTGCTCGCTCCCAACTTCTATCTACCCTACTCTATGCATCTCCCATTCTGACTAATCTCAACAAAACTCAACTAAGCAAAACGGAAGCCTGCTATAACAGAATTGCCCACTTTGCTGCAAATTGCTCATATAGAACTCATCACTGTACTGCTTTGAGACAGCTCCACTGGCTTGAACTGCCCAACCTCCTAACCTACAATCAGCTCTGCCTCTGTCATTCTAAGAATTTAGTTCTAAGTCAATTACTTAGTCAAGTAATCTAAGTCAGTCATTCTATCTGTTACCTCCCCAATAAGTGTCCTGCCCTCAAAAACCTAGTACAACACCACTCAGCCAAAAGGCCTCTTAGATCATCAAGCAAACTACTACTAGAAGTCAGCAACAGCTACAATAGCTTTGGAGATGCACTGTATAGTAGTTCAGTGGCTAAAAAATGGAACTCTACTAGCATTCAAAACACATCATCCAAAGCCTCCTTTAAAGACCTCATCAGGCAACATCTCAAGCAAAGTTGGCAGTGCCATGATTGCTCCCCAGGCTAGTGAAAGCGGATAACATATACATACTAAATCTAGAGCACTTAATAATAGTTTTCAGTCTTACTCACAAACACTGGCTAATCTACAATGTATGTACTGTACCTGTGTACTATGTATGTATTCTACCTATGTTCCAAATTTCAGCTGTACATCACAAATCTATTAATTACCTTTACTTTTAAAATTAATATTTTTTTGTTTGTTCTCTCCACTGTAACTGTTTATGTGCTGCATACCACTGTAAAAACATGTCTCTTGTAATTTGTGTGTATACTGATCATGTCTAAATAACTAAATGTGTCTGTAATTTTTCTTTGTGGAGCTTTTCTCCCCGGGCCTCTGCTGAAAAAGGGCCTTCTCGGCTCAGTCAGGCACCCCCCGGTTAACAAATGTAAAATAAAAATAAAAATAAATATATAACCTCTTTATTTCCAGATGCAAACCCTTTAGTAATTAGATGGGCCACATAGAAAGATTTCCTAACTACTTTGGCAATATGATTGTCAAAGGAGAGATTACTATCCACCTGGGTCCCCAGATCTCTTATTACCTCTTCTGTATTAAGGGGGCTGCCACCTATGTGGTAATTCGTGGGTGTTTTGTTTTTCCCAAATGGGATGACTATGCATTTTTTGGCATTTAGCTTGAGGCCATGACTTTGACAACAGGTGTCCGTCTCAGTAAGGTCCTTTTGGAGGATGTCCGTGTCAGACGGAGAGTCAATTATGGCTCTCAGTTTGCAGTCATCAGCGAACTTGGTTTGCCATAGTCCTCCTGTGTTTGCTTGTACTTCTGAGAAGTATATTCCAAACAGTAGGGGTCCCAGGACCGAGCCTTGTGGGACACCACTTGTGACTGGTTTAGAGTTGGACCTGGAGCCTGCTATTCTTATCGTGTGAGTTCTGTCTGTAAGCCAGTTGGCAACCCATCTCGTGATGTAGGGGTTTATGTTCAGGCTGGTGAGTTTTTCTGTAATACCCAAGTGGGGAATGGTGTCAAAAGCCTTGGTGAGGTCAAGGTAGGCTGTGTGAACCACCTTTCCCTCGTCTATGGCCTTGATGACTGTCTCAAAGAAGTCAACCAGGTTTAGTAGGCATGATCTGCCCTTAACAAAGCCGAACTGGGTCAGGTCAAGTGTTTGGAGGTTCCCAATGTCTTTGTTAATGAGTTCCATGATGATGTGTTCCATAGCCTTGCAGACCAGGCTAGTCAGGCTTATATATATATATATATATATATATATATATATATATATATATATATATATATATATATAGATAGTTACCAAGGTCAGTTGTGGCCCCTCCTTTGTGGAGAGGAATAACCGTTGCTGTGCGCCATTCTATGGGCATGTAGCCTGTGGAGAGGCTGAGATGGACAGTATGTTTATGTGGGGGGCTAGTTTATTTTGTAGTCGTGTAAGACATAGCCTGGGACACCATCAGGTCCCACTGATGCTGTGTTTTTGGCTTTTGAAAGGGCTGTTTTCACCTGTGCGTCTGTGATTTTTGGGACACTACACTTTTCCGGTATTATTGTGGGCCCCTTTGGAGGTGAGAAGGGGGTGAAGTTTTCTCTGAATCTATCTGCCAGGATGTTGGCAATATCAGTAGGTTCAATATATTTTGTGCTATTTTGCACTAGTTCAGTGCATATCTGTAAGTTGCCACTTAGATTCTTAACATAGCTAAAGAAGGCTTTGTGTTTATCTTTTGAATCCTTGGCTATTTTTCTTTTGAGGTTAGCCTTGGATGATTTCATGAGGGACCTTAGTTTCTTACTGATACTGATGAAAGATGTCTTTCCTTCTTGGGATTTGATTTTTTTCTGAACTAGTTTCATCCTTCTATTGTGTAGCCTGTTTATTGCAGGGGTCCACCAAACTGGTTTCCTTCTCTTAGAGGAGTGAGTCTTGGTTTTGCTAGGGATGGCATGATCCATGCATCCTTGTAGGTGCTCATAGAGTGCATTTGTAAAGGTTTCTGCATTTTGGGCAGTGTTATCCTTTAGTTTGGGGGCTGCAAAACTTACCACCTCTGTCTTAAATAAGGTGAAGTTTGCTTTAGAAAAGTGATTTACTCTGGTTTCCTTAGTTAGGGGTGGTGGTGGGGTGTGGACATCCAGAGTGATTAGTTTATGGTCTGATTTAACCAGTGATGGGTTGACCTCCGGTGTGGAACATCTGTCGCCCATGTTGATGATGACCATGTCCAATATGTTTCCACCTCTGGTAGGGGAGTTTACCAGCTGATCCAGGGCATTTGAGTTGATGAATTTCAGGAAGCGCTGGGCCTGGGAATTTGTACTCAAGTAGTTTTCCCAATCAGTGGTAGGGTAATTGAAATTGCCCAATATCAGGGTGTTCGGTAGGACCTTCATGTTTTCCAGTGTCTCCAGAAAGGTGGAGTGGTGGTCCTGGGTCATGGAGGGTGATCTGTAGCAGGCCACAATTTGCATTGCAGATTTGCCCGATGTTAGTTGCACATGGATGATCTCAGAGGTATCATGCTGCGCCACTAACCTGGAGGTGTAGGTATCCTTGATGAATATGGATACACCCCCCTCCTCTTGTGTTTCAGTCCGTGTTCTGTGGCCGAAACGTGTGGTGTGAGTTGTAGCCCAGTAGTGCTGGGGTGCTGTCTGGAGCCTTGAACCAGGTTTCAGTTACTGCACAGATGTCGACATTCTGCATACTGAGGAGTGCTTTGAGCACGTGCATTTTGAGATTTAAACTCCTGGCGTTGAGTAGCATAACCCTCAACTTTTGTTAATTGTGCTGTTTATGGAGGTGGGTTTGACTTTTGAACCTTGCCTAAAAAAGGCACTATGGGGGCAGCAAGAGCCTTGGCCAGTATTCGAAAGCCTAGGGGTGACAGGTGCAAGCTGTCTCTTGCAAAGCAATGCGGCTTGTAGAGCATGTCATCCCAGGCTGACAGACACTGGATCCCCTTTGAATGACACCAGAATCATTTTTTCTTTATACTGAGGTATCATTCTTGGTGAGGGCAGGATGCTACTCATGGTCAGGGTCATACCAGCCTGGGCTTCATGATCAGAGAGCTCTTCCATGTCTCTTTTCATGTAGTCCAGGGAGGTACGTCTCAGGTCATTCAAACCAACATGAACAATGACAGAGTCATATTTGTACTTGTTCTGGAATGACCTGAGTGCTTGTGTTATGTGACGGATTCTGGCTCCCGACAGGCAGCTAACAGTAACCTTCTGCTTGTCCAGCCTAGTGAGTGGGACATCACTGTGCCTGACTATAGGGTCACCTATTACTAGTGTGTTAGGTATGTTAATTCGCCTTAAGGGCTGTGATTGTGTGGCACACTGATTTTGTGTTTTATGTGTTGTCTGGTTTGTGAAGGGAAGTGCTAACCGGCACTGCCTGGTGTGCAAAACTGTGCAAACACGGTTTTTATAGTAGGGAAATGAAAGAGCTAAAAATTAGCATAAAATGGCCAATAAACTACTAACTTCTGGGCTGAAACCACTCCTCCAGGGACAGATAGGTTGCTCAAAGCTCCCCTCTCTCACAGGTGAACAGAGAAACTTCCTTCTATCCAAGTAAGGTATGGGCAACTCAGAAACTAGTATCACAGCCCTGAATTCAGCACTAGCCTGAAAACTGGACTATACTCGCTTGGAAAGGCGGGAAACAAGGAATTTTTTTGTTTTTTTTTGAAAAGATAAGGCAAAAAAGTAAAAAATACACTTAAAACAGCTTTAAATGACTACAAACGATCAGAAAAGGCTGTCACACTTTAGTGTGTACCCTACAACAGTTAAACAAATTATGTAAACAAAAAACAACTTTTTAAAAGTGCAGGCAGTCAAATAAGTACAATATGTGAAAAAATAAGCTTTTAAATCACAATAAATGTTGGAAAATCTGCGTTTAGGCAGAAAACAGTTAAGTACAGAAAACTGATACTTAATCACTCCAAAAGTCTCTCTTCTAAGCTAGAAGGCTTGTATCAGTTTCATGCTTTCTAGTGCTACCCAGTAGGTTAGTTACACGAAAGATGGGAAACAAGCACAGATGTGGTCTTTTAAACCAGAAAGTTGAAAGAGACGGACAAACTGTCCAAATGGTCAATAAACTACAATTTCTGGGCCAAGAACCTTTCCTCTCATGGTAGACAGGCTACCTAGTGCTTACCATTCACACTGATAAGCTAGAAGGCTTTCCTCCAACACAGAAAGGCTTGCGGGGCTCAGAAGTTTACCAACAGTCCTGGATACAGCAACTCTGTATCTGGACTAGGCTAGTTACAGGAAAGGTGGAAACAAGCGCACATGTGGCTTTAAAACCAGAACATTGAAAGAGATGGAAAAAAACTGCTCAAACGGCCAATAGCTACAATTTCTGGGCGAGGAACCACTCCTCTTGTGGTAGATAGGCTACCTAATGCTTACCACTCCCACTGATAAGCTAGAAGGCTTCCCTCCAACACAGAAAGGCTTGGGGGGCTCAGAAGCTTACAACGAGTCCTGGATACAGTAAATCTGTACCTGGACTAGACTAGTTACAGGAAAGGCGGGGAACAAGTACAAACGTAGGCTTTTAAGCCAGCAAGTTGAAAGAGATGGAAAACTGCCCAAACGTCCAAATAAACTACAATTTCTGAGCCAAAACTTACTCTTCCAGTGGAGGATAGGCTACCTGATGCTTACCACTCCCACTGATAAGTTAGAAGGCTTCCCTCCAACACGGAAATGCTTGGGGGGGTTCAGAAGCTTACAAAGAGTCCTGAATACAGCAAATCTGTACCTGGACTAGACTAGTAACAGAAAAGGCAGGAAAGACGCGCAAAAACAGGCTTTTAAATCAGAAGGTTGAAAGAGATGGAAAAGCTTCCCAAACAGCCAATAAACTATAATTTCTGGGCCAGAAACCACTCCTGTGGTAGATAGGTTCCCTAGTGCTTACCACTCCCATTGATAAGCTAGAAGGCTTCTCTCTAACACAGAAAGGCTTGGGGGGCTCAGAAGCTTACCAACAGTCCTGGATACAGCAAATCTGTACCTGGACTACACTAGTTATAGGATAGGCGGGGACCAAATGCAAAACAGGCTTTTAACCAGAAAATAGAAAGAGATGGAAAAACTGCCCAAACGGCCAATGAACTACAATTTCAGGGCCACTCTTCCCATGGTAGAGAGGCTACCTAGTGCTTACCATTCCCACTGATAAGCTAGAAGGCTTCCCTCCAACAAAGAAAGGCTTGAGGGGGGCTCAGAAGCTTACCAACAGTCCTGGATACAGCAAGTCTGTATCTGGACTTGACTAGTTACAGGAAAGGCAGGAAACAAGCTTAGAATTTTTTTTTTGTTACAGAAGAGCAGCTAAAACAGAAGTAAATACAATTCAAATTGTAGTGCAGGCCAGCACACCCGAGTGTATATCAACACTACAGCAAATACTGTTCAAATAAATGCAATCAAATTAACAAATGACTAAAAAACAAGTGCAGAAGGCAGTAAATTAGAAGGTTACTAACAAGCAGTAATAAGTGCAGAGTAAGAGCAACTGAACAGATAACAGCATGCAGAAGAGCAACTAAAACAGTTACAGTAAGAGCAGCTGAATAATATATATATATATATATATATATATATATATATATATATATATATATATATACACTGAAGTTGAGTGAGCAAATGAGATGGGCCCAGAAAGAGTATCCAAATACAAATCTACAAGAGGGGCGGGCAATTTCAAAGCCACCGACATTAACACTAAAACAAGAACAGGTATGGTGGGTGGGGTTCTAACTGTAGAGAGACAGCCACAACTTCATTTGAGTTAATATTCAGTGAGAAACACAAATAAATAAATTAAATACAGTACTATATGCAAAAGAGCAGATAAAAGTGTACTTAAATTCACTTATACGTCCAGCTGATTTCAGGTAGATGTTAGCCGGCCAAAGCTCTGATATTAAGCAGAGATAACTCAAAATGTACCACTTATATAAGAAAAGACAGAATGTCAGTGATGAGGTGAAACTACCCCCCACTGCTATCAATGGATCTACCTGACTTGCATGGCAACAAGAGTCCTGATTACACTGCTAAGTCTTTTTGTATGTAAACTGAAATTGCTGACTCTCCTTTACTGTTACTGAGTTGACACCTTGCACATCACCACCCCCGCAGTTCAACCTCTCTCCCCATTGTTTCCTAGCCTATACTTTCCACTTGTACTCGTATCATCTGCATGGCCCCTATCCTAGCATATCTGACCAATTTCCAGAATTTCCATCCTTCTTCCATATAAAACACCCCCACTTCTTTTAATCCATACTCTTCACCTTCCCTCCTCAACTTCCTCCTTCTCTCCTTTCCCACTTACATCTCTTGTCCTTAATTAGATCTAGACCTGAGACCACTCCATTGCCTGTTTTCTATTTCCTTTTCTCTTAGATGCTTCCCCGCCAACCATCGTTTCACCTACAGCAACCTACATGATTGTTTCTGGCACCTTTCTTCATCTGGGCCAACCTGCTTCATTTGCCTTTGCCACGCTCAGGCTCACTCTGTTCCCTATCCCCATTCCCACACACCCCCTCTTTCCTTACATTTATACTCTTACCACCACACCCCTTCCTGCACAGCAAACCTATCACCTTCCACTTCCTCTCCATAACCACTCCTCCCTCTGACATTAAGCACACTTCAACCATTCACTTCCTTAACACCCTCCATCCCAACCTATCCAATACACTAGTGCCCGCTTACCTTTACAATATTCCACTTTAATAGCTACATCCATCTACCTCTCCCACTACTTATCCTTCTGACAGTCTCTACCTCTTATCATCCACAACTGTCCTACCCTACCATATCTCCAACAACCGTATTCAATCTAACTTATAAAGACAACATCCACTCCTTTAACACCTCCCCTTCTCTCTATAATTTCTCTAATATTTGCCTTCTCAAGTATGACTTACTTCAAAATACAGCCTTCTACTCTAAACCTAAATTAAAGCCCACCTCTTTCCACCCTCTACATGTACTGTTTAATATACCCACAATTACCTTACTTCTCTCGGTGATATCCACCCCAATCCCGGCCTCACTTCCACATCTCCACATACCACTCACAAACCCCCCCTCTACACTCCAACCCCCATCTCCCTCACTCCCAGTCCAGTGACCTCCTATAAAAAAGCATCTCTATCTACTCCCTGAATGCCCAAAGCATTGTCAACAAAACCTCAGAACTACATACCTGGATTGCACAGTACTCCCCACATATTCTTACCTTATCTGAAACCTGGCATAATCCTTCCACCCCAATACTGCAGTCTTACCACCTACCTACAACATATTCTGCTCCAACAGAATCCCCAAGAAAGATGGTGGTGTTGCTGTCCTCTGTTGTTATCATTCTAATCTCACTCCCCTTACAATCCTTATTCCAAACTTCCACCCTGCCAAAATACTTATCCTAAACTGCCACCTAAATTCACACAAGAAATTTGCCATAGCCTCTGTATACATCCCACCAGGTAATAATATCTCCACTCTTGAGCATATTCTATCTTAGTTCTCCCTAAATATAGGCTATGAAACTGTCATCCTTGGAGATGTAAATATTGACTGGTCCAAACTTATAACTGACTCCTCACAACTCAGCATTAACTTACATGGTTTCCACCAGCTAATCTCATTACCTATGCAGATTCATAAAACTTCACCTACCTACCTGACTGGTTACTCAGTAACACCCCCACTCTGTATCATAACTCCCATACCTTATGTGAAGATATGTGAAGGCTACCAGCCTAGCTAGATAGGATTTTCTAGATAATTCTGTCATTTGTAAATATTAATATAAGCCATATGCTTGTTCTCTTTGTTAAATGTTGAACTTCAAAAATTTAACCACATTGCACTCTGCTGGAGGAAAGCTGATAAGTCAAGCACTGTATAATTGTTTGATCTCAAAACTCAGAGCCGAGATATATGGATGAAGGAATTCTTGCTATTGTTTTGCGACCAGAGTTAATTGCTAGAATTTGCATGTATAATGTCTTTTATTGCTGTAGCTTCCTGACCAGGTGCAAGATCAAAAGGGCTGTTAAAATGTGAGTTTCTGTTAGCCTGGGAACCAGAGAAAAATTATGTAATCTGAAACGAGTCAGTAGTACTCTGCTATCAATTTAAGGACAGAGAGACTCAGGGCATTTTGCATTTGTCTCCAGAACATCCAACATCACCAGCACTGTCTTGCTCTATATTTAAGTTTATTTTAGAACTGTGTTTGCTGTTAGATATAGATAGGAAATAGGAAGTCTAGTCTAGCAGTTTTTCTGTATTGATGTCAAAACTATTCTACTGCATTATTTAAGCATTTTCCTGTGATCTCTGAACTCTTGACTAGCACGGTGTAGTAAGACGTATTGTCTTGTGTTTTTTTTATTATTTATTATCAAATATTTTTAAACCTTTCAACTGCAGCTGTTTTAGGTAGATATAATTTAAGCTCTAGAGTACATTGCATGTGTATAGTGAAACTGGAAAGGCCACTCCAATAAGCCTGGCTGTTCAGTTACACTTACCATTTGGATAATAATATTGCACAGTAATAATTGGACACCCTTTGATAATAAGTTCATAGGTTAGTACTAAGCTAACTGCCCTTTCGAGGCATTTTAAGCTTAGCCAATTATCCCTTGTGAGACTCAAACCCTGCACCTTGTGTTTGTAAGGCAAACACCTTAACCATTAGGCCACCCTGCCAACCCCAATAAGGGCCTTATTAGTAGCTGATATTAGTGGTTGGTGGTGGTGATTACTATCTTATAGCCTGGCAGGAAGGGGCATAGCTGGAGAACCTGTGACAGCCTTCCCCATGAGTGTCTGTGTGTTTGATAAGCTGATAAGCTTGAAGGCTTCCCTCCAACACAGAAAGGCTTGGGGGGCTCAAAAGCTTACCAGCAGTCCTGGATACAGCAAATCTGTATTTGGACTAGACTAGTTACAGGAAAGGCAGGAAACAAGTGCAAATGCGGGCTTTTAAACCAGAAAGTTGAAAGAGATAGAAGAACTGCCCAAATGGTCAATAAACTTCAGTTTCTGGGCCAAAAACCACTCCTCTTGTGGTAGATAGGCTATCTAGTGCTTACCACTCCCACTGATAAGCTAGAAGGCTTCCCTCCAACACAGAAAGGCTTTGGGGGCTCAGAAGCTTACAAAAAGTCCTGGATACAGCAAAGCTGTACCTGGACTAGACTAGTTACAGGAAAGGCGGGGAACAAATGCAAATGCGGGCTTTTAAACCAGAAAGTTGCAACAGATGGAAAAACTTCCCAAACAGCCAATAAACTACAATTTCTGGTCCAAAACCCACTCCTCTTGTGGTAGATTGGCTACCTAGTACTTACCACTCCCACTGATAAGCTAGAAGGCTTCCCTCCAATATAGAAAGGCTTGGGGGGCTCAGAAGCTTACCAACAGTCCTGGATACAGCAAGTCTGTATCTGGACTAGACTAGTTACAGGAAAGGCAGGAAACAAGCTTAGAATATATTTTTTTCTTTTTTACAGAAAAGCAGCTAAAACAGCAGTAAATACAATTCAAATGCAGTGCAGGCTAGCACACTTGAATGTGTAGCAATATTACTGCAAATACAGTTTAAATAAATGCAATTAAATTAACAAATGACTAAAAACAAGCGCAGAAGGCAGTAAATTAGAAGGCTACTAACAAGCAGTAATAAGTGCAGAGTAAGAGCAACTGAACAGATAACAGCACACAGAACAACAAACTAAGACAGTTACAGTTAAAACAACTGAATGAAGTGTGTATATATATATATATATATATATATATATATATATATATATATATATATATATATATATATATATATATTTTTTTTTTTTTTTTTGAGGGAGGAAACAGAACAGGATTAAGAGGCTACAGGGGTTGTCCTTCCCAAATGTTCTCTTTATACACAGTGGATACAACTGAAGAGATGGGACTAGTAGGAGCGCCTAAAATCAGAATATGATCTCACTCACTCAGTTGAGTGAGCAAATGAGATGGGCCCAGAAGGAGTATCCAAATATAAATTTACAAGAGGGACAGGCAATTTCAAAGCCACCAAGATTTACACCAAAACAAGAACAGGGAGGGAGGGTAGAGAACTAACTGTAGAGACACAGAGCCCACAATATTCAATTTGATTAATATTCAGTGAAAAAAAAATAAAATGCAGTACTATATGAAAAAGTGCAGATACAAGTGTAGTTTAATTCACTTATATGTCCAGTTGATTGCAGGTAGATCTTAGCCAGCCAAAGGTCAGATATATTCCATCACTCTACTTTCACCTCTATCTGACCATACCATTGTGCTAACACTGCACTATTATCTTTTACCCACACAGTAGCTGAGTCCAGAGACAACAACCAATTAGTGTCCTGCCTTTTCCTCGACATCTCCAAGGCCTATGACACTGTCTCTCACCCTTTACTTCTGTCTAAACTATCAAATCTCAGTCTCTCACAACCCAGTCTTGACTGGTTTGCAAGTTACCTCTCCAATAGGCAGCAGTGTGTCAGACGGCTTGCTTCCTTTTCCTCCTTCCTACCTATCAAAACTGGTATCCCCCAAGAATCCATTCTCAGATCTCGACTTTTCAATATCTTCACTAATGACCTCCACAATACCTGCACATAGTCCTTACTTATACAGTATGTTGACACTTCAAAACTGCTTACCACCTCAGACACTATCACTAACCTCCGCACACATACCCAAAACTCTTTCCTTACCATTGAAAAATGGCTCTCTGACAATCAGCTCATCTTAAATCCAAAAAAAAAACCTAATCTTTTATTATTCCTGCCCCGACCCCTAACTCACCATAAATCTACCTTTGTCATCACATCCCTTGACTCAACTACCATTATAGCTGAACCCCATACTAAAATTTTAGGTACCATTATTGATGATGAACTAAAATTTAACTTGAACATCCAACAAAGTATTAAAAAAACACCAAATACTAGGACTATTATACAGAAACAGGAAATTCCTTACCTCTGGCACTAAACTCTCACTGACTGAAGCACTCCTTCTCCCCTCCCTTCTCTAGGCAGCTGAAATCCTTACTAATATCCAGACTACATTTTTATCTAAGTTAGAACAAACATAACACAATAGCTCGTTTTGCTAACAACATACCATGTAATTCACACCACTGCCTTGCTCTCAACACACTCCAATGGCTAGAATTTCCCCACCAACTCCAACTGACTCAGTTTCGAATCCTACACACCATTCTAAACAAACCCACAGCCTGCTCCTCTCTATCCTTCCTCGTAGCATATTATACTCCCAATCGTTCTCTCCATACATACACTCAACAACTCCTGGCCATTCATAAACCTAACAAAAACATAGGAAAACTTCTCTGATAAAACATTGTAGCCCAGGCCTGGAATAAACTCCCCTCACACTTAAGAACCAGCCAACACTCCATACGCATCAAAAAAGAGCTAAAACACTTTCTACTTGACACCAGGTGCTGCCACTGTCATGACCCTACTTAATTACTACCTGCCACTGTCATGACCCTACTTAATTACTACCTGCCACTGTCATGACCCTACTTAATTACTACCTGCCACTGTCATGACCCTACTTAATCACTCCTACTTCCTACTTAGCCAACTATATCATTCACATAACTCTACTACTAAAATATTGTATTTACTGTCATCCCTTTGTCTATTTCTCTCTACTCCACACATCAGGCTACTATAACCATTGTAAATATGTTTATACTTTGCCTCACATAATACCTTCTTTTTACCTTACTAAACCTCTCTACAATTCTCTTGTTCTCATTAATCTCATTAACATTAACATTAATTAACATCCAAACTTCCACAGAATACTATCTATTCCTGGGGACTTTCCTGTAGATTGGTTATGCATCACCATTGTTATCTCATCTCCTTCTATCCTACCTGCTCACCTTGTGCTTACCTATGAAATGGAGAAGATGCCTGGATAATGAATCCAGTGTGAGACTAGGATAAAAATGGCCCCCAGTAGCTTAACAACCATGACTTACAGTTTACCTAAAGCTGTTCAGCTATTTCTTTTCATTTGGGAAAGTTTCCTTTTTCTTAAGGCTCTCCCAAATCATGTTGCACGTGGAAGAAAGTATAGTGTAAGCCAACAGTGAAGCTTTATGTACTGAGAGGTGGTCAGACATGTCCCACTGCCAAAAGTCATTCATTATTTCTTCACAGGCATAGTAGAGTTGTAGCTTATCCTGCACATGGGTACAGTGAACTGCCAGGCAAATGGATTCACAATACAGTAAGAGCAAATGAAGAAGTGCAATTTCACAGCATGTTATGTCATTGGATGTGGGAGGAAATGCAGTATCAAAATTCACAGGGAGATTGTACAGATCCAGATAAAGTGCAGCCATTTAGAACTGTACTGGGGACATAAGTAATGCAAGGCAATAATGTTGATTACTTCATGACCGTGCTATTTTGAAAATAAATTATCATGTAGCTAATATGAAGATTCTGGTCCTCCAGAATAAGCTAAGTAAAATACTGTTTTCATTCCTTATCCCATGTCACAGGTATAGCATACTCAATAAGTGATGTAAAGCAGGCTTTAGCACTGCATTGATGCCAAATGAAAAATGTCCTCCAATAATCCATTTAGCAGTTTGTCCTTGCCTGCTCAAGCACTTCACTGACACCAGATGAAACATTTCCCCTAATGATCCCTTGAGTAGTTTGCCCATATCTCCATAAGAAGTCAACTGTCATCAAATGGAACACATCCCTCAATGATCTCAGGACAAGCACTTTTACTAAGATCAAATGAAGCACTTCTCCCAAATACACATTCAGTAGTTTGTCCATGTAGGCCCAAGCACTTCACGAACATCAAATGAAATATTTCCCCCAGCGATCCATTTCATAGTTTATCCATGCCTGCAAAAGCACTTCACTGACACCAAATGAAACATTTCTCCAAATGACCCCCTCAGTAGTTTGTCCATGCCTGCACAAGAACTTCAGTGACACAAATGGAACATTTCACCCAACGATCCCTTCAGTAGTTTCTCCATGTGTGTCCATGCACTTCACCAAAGGAACATTTCCCCAAAACAATTCCTTCAGTAAGTTATCTGTGTCTACACAAGCATATCACTGACACCAAATGAAACATTTCCCCCAAAATGTCAGCTTTTTAAACACTCAGACCTAATTATTTTGTAGGTCTTTGGCTGTTTAGCCTGGGTGAGGGTAGCGTCTTAAACATTGTGAATAGCCAAGGCTGATCAATGCATCATCATAATTACGCATTTATTTTGTAAGTCTTTGGCTGTTTAATCTACCACTGAAGAACGAGTTCCCTCTCTAACACCTAACATGGAGTTAACTCACCTAGGAACTGCTTTAGTAAATTACCAAGGTAGCTGGCCTACTATTAAAAGCTACATAGCTGCTTTACGTTCCACTGTTGACCAAGTACCATTCAAGAGAGTATGTAGACTGCATATACTCAGATCACTCTGTCTAAACTAGCTGCAGAGGCTCCTGCGATAAACTAGTTCACGAACGCCGGCTTATACGTAGCTCTGCTAGCTAGCCCCAATTCTACGAATTACCGGACCTATTGTTAGACTTTAAAATCATATAAGGACTTCTTGGGCCACCTTGCTATTAAAGCTGCGAGTCTAACTCTCTAACAGGTAGAGGTGCGCACATAAACACGGATAAACCGTGTTAGAGACTTGCTTAGTGATATGGTCCACAATTATGTACGATAAGCGGAGCGCTATATCTACAATCACTCTCTCAACAAGTACGCTGAACTTTTGTCTAGCGTACGTGTGTATCTGGCCCTAGTTTAACATTAACAACAAACTTTGGGACTCATTCCATAACAAAAAAGCCCTAGCTGCAGTTATTGTACAAGCATTTTATGCAGTTTTTTAGTGAACACATTAGCTATATAGAGATGTTGCAAGCTGAATATATAGAGATGTTGCAAGCTGTATACTAGACTTATGGTCGCTTGTGTATTCTCCCCTGCTATATTTGATTGAACGTCTAGCGTCACTGTTAAAATGAATGTTTGACCACTGGTCATTTTGTACTATTCAATCTGCTTATTTTAGCTGACCTGTAAACTTATTGATAAGCGGAATAGTTGAACTAATTGTTATACAAAACCACTAGTAAATGCATTTTACCTTGCTCAAGCTTGCACTAACCTAATAAGCATATTAAGTTGAATACAAATGTTTTCCTTGAAAATGTGATTATTTTATGCATTATCCTTTCTAGTACTTTGTTTAACATGTGTGTTTTGTCCAAATACCTCCACTTTCTCTTCTCCCCTTCTGTTCCCAGCACTACTACCGACTAACCTGTACTAGGTCTTGGGTCTCACCCTGTCTAGGACTGCTGCCTCCACCCCAAACTAAGGATCATTACCAAACCTCTCTGGGATTCTTTCCCCTAAAGGACATAAGAAAGTACGTTTTATACTGTCTGTTACCTAAAAACACAATTGTTATTTTCACCCTAAGTGCAACCTGTAAAACCCAAAGCCAGGATAGCCAGCAGCCAAACCATTCCCCCTCCCAATCAACAGAGCAACTATTCTCAATAACCTTCTAATCAACCCCTGTGTTAACCTGCCTTAACATTTAGAGCTGCAAGCCCTGTGAATAGCTTCGGCTGCAGTACTATCTGTGCCCACTAGGTGGCTCCTTCCTCCCAGGTCTTCTTCCCGCTGCAACAAATTCTAGATTGTACTATTTTTCTCTCAAACAACCACTATACTTCCAACTTTGCTATCTGATAGACCCAATCCTACCCCACTACTTCTATAGACTTCTCGACTGTATAAAGTATTATCTCCTTAAACAAACCCATTCTCATATGTACAAAGTATTATCTCCTTGAAAAACTCACCTTAAACAATCAGCACTCCACTGATTGTTTTACCTGCTTTTTCTTCTTCTTTGGCTCTTCCCGCTCCATTCGCCCTTCGGGCTCACTCTGCTCCCCTACCCTGCCCCCAGTTCCCACCTGCCCCCACTACTCCTACACTTATACTACCATAACCACTCCCCTGTCTAATTGGCCACTCCTACTAACCACTCCCCTGACTAATTGGCCACTCCTACTAAACAGTTGCATCCAATCCCATATCCCATGCACCCACTTCTCCTATTCCCAACTCTCCCACACTCTACCTCCTCTATAACCCCCCCTTACTTCTCTTAGACTTACCTACTACCATAGCTACCATGTATCCACCAACTTCCTCCTCATCCCCTAAACTGAAACCATAGTATTACCTCATACCCCCACTCATAATACTTCATCTCCTCACTGCCTATGAATTCCACTACCTGCCTAATTCTCAACACTCTACATCGAGTACAACAATCCACTTCCATACACATACTCCTCCCACAACACAGCCCCACTTCCACTATACTACAGCTCCAAAACCTCTCTATCCATTACGACCAACATACTTAAACCCAAAGACTAAAAACTATTACCAACTCATTCTAAAGTTCACCAAACTCATACAAAATTTACGTAATCTCATAGCCAATGGTGACATCTATCCTAACCCTGGCCCAAGCTCACCAGCCATCAATAACCCCATAGATGTAACTCCTACCAACATAAGAAGCTCACATAATGCCCCAAAATCATTTCTAATCTGTCACCTAAATATCAGAAGTATAAATAATAAACTCCAATACCTGCATGCACTCACAGATATACACTCACCTGATGTTTTCTGCCTTACAGAAACCTGGCTTAAACCCACTATCACTGACAATGAAATATTACCCCCCCCCACTACAATATAATAAGACTTGACCATAAAGTGAGAAAAGGAGGTGGAGTAGCCATCCTATACAAATCCTCTCTAGAGTTAACTACAATTAACATCCCCCCTGACCAAATAATTACCAACACAGAAACAATAATCTCAAGAATTCAACTCAACAAACACAAAGCTATAAACATAGTATGTAGTTATATTCCTCCAGGCAATAACATAAACACCTTAGAAAGCACACTCCAATGGTTATCCTCCTCTCACCCCCAAGAAACAATCATACTTGGAGACTTCAACATCGACTGGACAACTTGTTCAGCACATTTCCCAACCCCACATATTAACTTACATGGTTTCTCCCAAACTATTACTACCCCCACCAGAATCAACAAATCTAACAAAAAGGAAAGCATTATAGACTGGATCTTAATAAATAACAACCCTCAGTTGTACAAAGCAGGTACCCTACCCAAGGACATGAGTGACCACCTCCTAACCTATATAATGAGAAAAAGAGAAGACATGCCCCAACAAACCACCTTTATAACCTGCAGGTATACAAAGAACTTTAACCTAAACAGTTTCCAGTCTGATCTAAGCCTATGCAGATGGGCCAAACTTAAAACACTACCCCTTGACCAAGCAGTCACAGAATTCAACACCACCTTCCTAGCCATCTTAGACAAGTATGATCCCAAACGTAGATATAGAACCAAAAACAAAACAGCACCATGGCTAACCTATCCTACTAGACAAAAACTTACTTCTGGAAATAGAGCATGGTCCTCATGGAGAGCCACCAAATCCCCACAAGCCCACATAACATACAAACAGATTAGAAATTAAGCTAAAAGATCTATTATGTTAGACAAACAAAACTACTATTTCAATTTACAGCAAAAACACCAAAATCAGCCCAAAAAATTCTGGTCAGGTCTGAATAAACTACTCCACCCAGGTAAATATTCTACCCCCACCCCCTCATCAACCATAAATCTACCCCCTGAATCAGTAGCAAATACCTTTAACACCTTTTTCACTGAAACCGTCAAATCCCTAGCCAATAATCTATCTCCCTCTTCTTCTTCCACAACCTCACCTACTCATATAAACCCCCCTCCCTTAAAACTAGAGCCTATCTCCACAGACTATATCAAATCTTTACTTGAGAAATTAAAACCTACTACCCTTGCAGCCGACCAACTTCCCACAGAATTCCTATAAAAAGCCGCTAAAGTAATAGCATACCCTATCTCTATCTTAATCAATCGTACTATCCAGGAATCCTACATCCCCTCCATCTGGAAAATCTCACACATTCTTCCACTTCATAAAGGAGGAAACTCCATAGAACTCTCAAATTACAGACCTATCACAATTATATCTCCCCTAGCCAAAATAATGGAGAAATGCATACAGAAACAACTATTAGCCCACCTCATGCACAATTCTCTCTTAGCTTCATCCCAGCATGGTTTTAGACCAGCCCACAGTACAACCACTGCCCTTCTCTCCTTCTCTCACACAATAAATCACAATCGTAATCAAAATCTGCTCTCCTCTGCCCTCTTCCTCGATCTATCTAAAGCATTCGACATGGTAAATCACAGCTTACTCTTAGACTCACTCAACTCACTATCACTCAACTCACTGTCCATAGATAATTCAGTATGTAACTGGTTCCACTCATGCCTAAACGGTCGACAACAAGCTGTCTTGTGGAAAGATAATCTATCCCCCCTTCTACCTGTGACCCTTGGCGTTTCCCAAGGCTCCAATCTAGGTCCCCTTCTTTTCTCTATATTCATCAATGATCTGCCCAAAATTATACCACAGGCTACTTCCATACAGTATGCAGATGATTCCACACTAATCTGCACTGCCTCTGCTCCAGCAGAATTACAATCCCTAACCCAGTCTACCTTTAACAAAGTAGAAAACTGGCTTAATTCTCGTTTACTCCTACTGAACCCAAATAAAACCAAACTACTACCCCCCCCTACCCAAAGGCAAACACCACCAGTATTTACAGTCTCTTCAAACAATGGGACCACAATTTCTCCTGAACCAAACACCAAACTACTAGGCATAATCATTGACAACAATCTGAATTACAATGCCCATATAGACAAAACCATAAAAACAGTAAATAAAAAAATAGGATAAAGAAATTTCTAACCCCAACTGCCAGAACCACCATAGCTCGCACACATCTTCTGTCCTCCCTTCTCTATGCCTCACCCATCCTCACTAATCTATCTAAATCGAACCTCAACAAAATCACCAGCTGCTATAACAATATAGCTAGATTCACCACAGGCTCCACATACAGAACCCACCATTGTAATAATCTTCACAAATTAGGTTGGCTAGAACTACCCAATCAAATATACTATAACCAACTCATATTTGCTCATAAAATCCTCTACCAACCTACCAGTACCCCGATACTAACTAAAATTATCACCCCCTATAACAACCTAACATCCCTCCACTCATCCAGCAGAATGCTAGTACAAACAACCAAAGCAAACAACTCAGCTGGAGATTCTTTGTTCTCCAACTCTACTGGAAAAAAAATGGAACTCCCTTCCTCCAGAAATAACCTTTAACAGCTCCTTGCCTCAATTCAAAAAAGTTCTAAAGACACACATGCACAGACTCTGGCTATGTCCATGTCTAAACCCCGACTAAACTAAACAAAAATGACACTGAGCTAGTCAAAAAATAGTTGTGCACCTATCAAAACCCTAACTAACCCAAAAACATAATAACAAACTTATTAATCCAAACTAACTCACAGATGTGTCTACCAATTCCCCCCTCTACAACCTATTTTTTCTGCCCACACTAAACAAAACCCCTCCAACCAAAATACCCTTTTCTTTCTTATCTTCCATGCTTTCTATCTGAATATGCTTTTGTTGCAGACACACCCCTTCTAAAAGATTGACTGCTCTGAACTCATTGCTTCAAAGAAATTGTTTTTATGTCTCACCTAAAGGTAACCTACAAATGACTTTTATCTTTGACCTATTGTAAACTTTCTAAACATCATTACAAACTGCATTTTTTCTCTCCTTAATTTGTTAACTAAAACTTTGTAAACAGCTCTATTGCTACATTTTAAATATTTTGTAACCTATATTATTATTTGTTACTAAATGTCTACATTTTTACGTTGCTGTTACTAAATGCTTTGATAACATGGAGCTTTTCTCCCCGGGCCTCCGCTGAAAATGGATATGTATCCAGTCGGACTTTCCCGGTTAACAAATGTAAAATAAAACAAAATAAATAAATAAAAATAAAGACTTCAGTGATGACTAAATGAAAAATTTCCTCAATTTCCTGTAGTTGGTCCATTATTGCTGAAGTGATTCACTGGCACCAAATGAAACATTGATCATTTCAGTAGAATGTCCATGTCTGTACAAGCACTTTTACTGACACCAAAAGAAACATTTCCTCCATGATCCTTTCAGTAGTTTGTCCATATCTGAACAAGTACTTCACTGACACCAAATCAAACTTCTTCCCAGTGATCCTTTCAGTACTTTTTCCATGTATTCCCAAGCACTTCTCTAACACCAAATGGGACATTCGCACCCAATGATCCCCTCAGTAGTTTCTCCATGTATGCACAAGCACTTCAATGACACCAAATGGAACATTCGCACCCAATGATCCCCTCAGTAGTTTCTCCATGTATGCACAAGCACTTCAATGACACCAGATGGAACATTCCCACCCAATGATCCCCTCAGTAGTTTCTCCATGTATGCACAAGCACTTCAATGACACCAAATGGAACATTCGCACCCAATGATCCCCTCAGTAGTTTCTCCATGTATGCACAAGCAC
The DNA here is from genome assembly GCF_019279795.1 of Protopterus annectens. Classification (NCBI taxonomy): domain Eukaryota; kingdom Metazoa; phylum Chordata; order Ceratodontiformes; family Protopteridae; genus Protopterus; species Protopterus annectens. The sequence continues at coordinate 819,372,437 of NC_056746.1, forward strand.
TTCTCTAACACCAAATGGAACATTCACACCCAATGATCCCCTCAGTAGTTTCTCCATGTATGCACAAGCACTTCAATGACACCAGATGGAACATTCCCACCCAATGATCCCCTCAGTAGTTTCTCCATGTATACCCAAGCACTTCAATGACACCAGATGGAACATTCCCACCCAATGATCCCCTCAGTAGTTTCTCCATGTATGCACAAGCACTTCACTAATGCCAAACGTAACATTTCCCCCAAAGACACCTTCAGTAGTTTGTCCACGTCAGCCCAAGCACTTCACTGACATCAAAGGAAACATTTTCCTCAACAATCCCTTCAGCTAAGAGGTCGAGAGGTATGCAAACCTCCTAACTGCTGCTGCCACTGTTGGATCAATGCTACATCCCCACTCCCACCCCCACCCCAACACACAGTTGTGGATCAGAAATGCATGCTAACACAAATCCTGTTGTTCAAGCAACTTTGCAATTTCTATCTTGAGCTAAGAGGTCAAGAAGTATGCAAACCTCTGAACTCCCGCTGCCACTACTCAATCACTTTCACTCTTCACATTTGTACACACACAAACACACACACACACACACACACACACACACACACACACACACACACTTCTTCTACTTTCGGCTTTTCCCGGTTAGGGGTCACCACAGCAGATCACCTGTCGTCTCATGATTGGCAGAGGAGTTTTTACAGGGTCGAGTTACCAGCCCGGTGCCCAACCTTCCGCAGAAGGCACACACATGCACACACTCACACCTAGGGCCAATTTAGAGTGTCCAATCCACCTACAGCATGACTTTGGGATGTGGGAAGAAACCGGAGCACTCGGAGGAAACCCACGTGACCACAGGGAGGACATGCAGACTCCGCACATAAGGCACCTCAGCCGAGGACTGAACCGGAGAACCTCTTGCTGTGAGGCAGCAACACTAACCGCTTGCACCACCGCGGCCGCCCGCACACACACACAATTTTTTTTTTTTTACTTTTACACTCATTAGCAACAGTCTGTCTGAGTCTAGCTATACTAGCCTCTGAAACATTTGAGTAGCAGAAGGGAGATGCCATAGGAGTATTCCAGGCAGCTGTCATTCAAATTGTCTTGCATTTCCTGGCAGCAATGTACACCAAGGTGGATGATTACATCTACTTCCCAGCAACAGTCATGGATTAAAGAACTGCCATGCAGCAATTCTGTGTTATAGTCAATTTCTCCTGCATCCTCTGTGCAGTAGACCACACCCACTTTCCATTTAAAACACCTGCTGCACCTGATGCAGAACTGTACATCAAAAGAAAGGGGCATCAGGTGGTGTGCTCAGCAGATCCTTCATTACGAATATCATGATGACACACGCTGATAGTGTCCATGATGCTGCAATATGAAGGTAAAGTGGTCTGAGGGCTGCTTTCCAACATGGTGAAATACCTGAAGGACTACTAGTCAGTAAGTACAAGACCACACCTATGATGTAATCAGAATCCACACCTGTCAACATTAAGCATGAGGGCAACATATGTCCTGGTGGTATGGTTTGAGGCCAGTAACACTGTTATCTCATCTGGGGAGGCAAGGGTGGCCCATTTCCAGTGGCATTTCTCACCCTCTCATTGAAGCAGTCTGTAGGCTGCACTGAGGATTGTGCCAAAGTAACATCGCTGACAGGCCTCGTTGGATCTGTTGTGACTACCCAAAACATTGATCATCTTTGGAAGGTCTGTTCACACTTCATTCCTCAAAACAGTATTGCCTGACCATCCAAGAAAACTGCAATAATGCTGGGGAGAAAACTCCATTATAACTTAATTCTCCCTGTGCGAGAAATTGCCTTTCCCACTTCTGATTGACATCTGGAAGACAGTGTGATATGCAAATGTTATACTTTATATAGAGGATCGCATATTGATATGATGATGTTACGAGCATATGTCAGTTGACTAACTCACTTCTCATTTACAATGTAAACTGTGCTAAACAATCAGTTTCATTTGTATTACTGTTATGAATAGATAATTAGAATAAATATGAAACATGTCTGACTATGTAATATATAAGAAGTAACATCATTATCACATGTACAATCCATTAAAAAGTTGCATGGGTCACATGTGGGATTTGAACCCATGGCAGTGGATATCATAACAAGTAAGGGACAACCACACAGTCTGTGTGCCATAGTAATGGTATTTCACAGTTACATGTACATCCAAACAGAATGAGCATGTGTACTCCAAGAATATCAGATGCCTGTTATATACAACCGCAGTCAGTGATGCACATCATAACAAATGTTACTCTCATAATATGGTATGCAACACACATAATGGAAGTTATATAGAAACAGTGCAGAGAAAAATCAGTATATTAAAATGAACTATTATGCACTTGTGGCAACATATCAGCACAATAAACAATGAACCATCCTCATGTTGTTTCTATCAGACCTCGTGCGCTAACTGCTACTACTACTAAGCATCAGAAAGTATCTGTAAACTTGTCAATGAACAGACAACTTACTGAAATTCTCAGAAGTTATTGGTTTCCATAAACATACCACAGATACTGCAGGTTAATCAGAAATAACACTACAGATATAATTGCATTCTGTCTATAGCTCACCGAGATTGTTTCCTTTGTATCCATATGCTATTACTGCATATGGGGAAAATGTCCTTGTCAGTGGTGCTTTTTTACACATCTCTGTGTGTATCTATCAGACCTCATGTGTTAACTACTACTACTATATTACTAAGCATCAGAAAGTATATGTAAACTAGTCAGAAGGAAGAAACTGTTGCAGAAAAAAAAAAAAAAAGAAGTCACAAGACTAGAAAACCTCCCTTATAAGTCTCAACAAAAAGCTGAGATCCCTTATCAAATACTCTAAAGCCAGCTGTGAAGGCAGAATTGCGGCTGACACCAAAAACAACCACAAAGCCTTCTATAGCTATATCAAAAACCTCCAAGGCAATACCGAGATTTGCTCTGAGATATTGCACAATGGCACCTCCTATACTGAACCGACAGATTCAATGACAACTTTACCCCTCCCCCCAAGGGCCCTATCATAATACCAGAAGAAAGCCTGGTACCCACCATTTCTGTGGCACAGGTAAAAGCTGCATTGTCCAAAGCCAAGAATACAGCATCCATGGGACCTGATAATATCCCTGGCTGCGTCCTACATGAGCTACAAAGTGAACTGGCAGCACATCTGTGTGCCCTATTCAATCACAGCCTTACTTTAGTCTAGGTCTCTAACGAATGGTGCACTGTTACAGTCATCCTGCTCCCTAAAGTGGGAGCAATTACAGACCCTGGGAACTATCACCCTTATTAGCTTGACGAGTCTGGTATGCAAAGCTATGGAGTGCATCATCATGGACCTGCTTAACAAAGATATAGGCAGTCTCCAAACTTTTGACCCCACACAGTTTGGCTTTGTCAAGGGGAGATCCTGCCTGCTGAACCGGGCTGACTTCTTTGAGGCAGTCACCAAGGTTATGGATGAGGTGCATACAGCCTACCTTGACTTGGCCAAGGCCTTTGATACCATTCCCCACTCAGGTATCATTGATAAACTCACCAAATTAGGCATCAATCCTTACATTACTAGGTGGGTTGAATATTGACTCACAGACAGGACCCACAGAGTTAAAGTTGCAGATTCCAAGTCAGACTTTCAATCAGTCACAAGTGGAGTCCCACAGGGCTTGGTCTTGGGCACTGTCATGTTAGGCATCTACTTCTCAGAAGTCCAGGCCAACACAGAAGGACTCTGGCTGACCAAGTTTGCTGATGGCTGCAAGCTAGGAGTCATTATCAACTCTCTTAAGTGATGCATATGTTCTATAAAAGGGCCTCTCTGAGACCAATGACTTGTGTTGGAACCATGGCTTGAAGCTTAACACCAAAAAATGCGTTATCATCCCATTTGGAAAAAAACTCAGTTCCCACGAATTACCACAGTGATGGGAGCCCACTTAACACTGGCCATAAGAGATTTGGACACCACATTGCCACTGTGGTCAGAAAGTCCTTCTACGTGGCACATCTTATAACCAAAGGTTTCGCATCCAGGAAGAAGGAGGTCATCATCCCTCTCTACTCATCTCTCATTAGACCAATCATCGAATGTAACACCCTGTTTGGCATGTACCTGACCAGACACCTACAACAGTTGGAGAGGCCACAAAAGTAACTCACAAAAGGATCCTAGACCTTAAACACATGTCCTACATGGACAGACTGAAGAAATTTCAGCTGTTCTCAGTCTCTTATCATTTACTTAGAGGTTGCTTGACTTACAAAGCCATCTACAACCCAGCCCTACTTGAAATGCTACACCTAAAGAAATCCCAGTCCCCCCATGCCACACGCTCCAGAGATCACAACCTCATTACCACAATTAACAGAAGATGCTAGAGGGCCAGTTTCATCTCCCAAAGACTGCCCATACTCTGGAATAAGCTTCCCATTCATGTCAAGCAGAGCACCTCGCTGGCCCTCTTCAAGAGAAATCTTGACAAGTGGATGGATTAGAGAAAGTTCACCCAGGGATCACTCCAGTTGCCGTACTGGATAGGGGCACTGTGAACTAACATCGGGTGGCACGGTGCCTGGGCAGTTTTTGGGGGCTAGGCTTGTAAAGGCTGCAGGGCAATAAGCCTAATACACACCTATGAACCTATATTGTTGAATTCTATCCCCCTCCTTTATTTCACAAACATATTGTAATGCAGACAATTTACCCCCCCCCCAAAAAAAAAAGGACTGACGACACATATAAGTTGATTAATACAGATTAATGATAACACAGGTATATGATAATAGCAATCTATTACACCACATTGCCAGCAGGTGACAGTATCTTTGAAGCTAGATGCATATCAACTGTACCTTAAAATGAGATAGAAGTTTGATAAAACAAATGAGCACAGTAAATAAGATTGTCCATAGAGATTCACTGTGATAAAACAGAAGTAAATAGGATATATTTCTGTGCAGCTAAATTAATAACAGATAAAAGTTTTACCACAAAAACACAGGGCAGTAAGGGGAGAGTAAGTGTAGAAATCGAGTGCCATCATGGAAGTATTGACTAGTGAAAAATGTAAAGCAATTAAGACAAGAAGTGTCACTGTTAGAAAAGTATAGAAGGGGAATAGATCAACAAAAATACTTAGAAAGATAGATGTGATAAAAGCAATGCACAGTATCAGAACAGATCAGGGTCTATTGTGCACTATCACAAATATTAAACTAAAACTGTTAGGCAGAAAAACTAAGAAAATATACAGATAAATATAAAGGAAAAGTACAAAATAAGCAATTTATTGATGATCCCCAAAAAAGTTTTAGACAGAACTGGAAAACATGTAAAAGAAATTGAAACACCACCAACAAAGAAGAAATAGATACATTTTGGAGAAATATCTTTGAAGATATTGTGGAACATAAAGATGCTAAATGGATAGAAGAAGTAAAAGAAGGAATAAAAAATCCAAATGTACAGTATACGAAATGGAATGAAGTAGCAGCCAGAGAGAGTGAAACTAAGTTAAGAAAAGCTCCTAATTGGAAAACCCCAGGCCCAGATGCAGTATCTAACTTCTAGCTAAAAATATTAGCAACTTTGCAGGAAGATTTAGTCAATAGTAAGAACTATTTATATGAGCACCCTGAACAGACACCAGCCTAGTTAACAACTGGAAAACAATGCTCTTACTTAAAAGTGAAACTTCATGCTATCCTAAAAACTATAGACCAATAGCTTGCCTTCCCACAACATATAAACTACACACTGGAATTGATGCCGACAACAGTTTATAGTCATTTAGAAGAAAACTCAATCATGGCAGTAGAACAAAAGGGTAGTAAAAGAAAGTCATATGGAACAAATGATCATTTGCTGTTAAAGTCATAATGGAGAACTGTAAACAGGGGAAAAATATCTTGGGCCATTAGCCTAGTAACCCCCTGTGAACATATGAATCACTACACATATCTGTTATGTATGCCCATAGGCATGCTCTCACTTGCGAGCGCGCACACACACACACACACACACACACACACACACACACACACACACACACAACACACACACACACACACACACACACACACACACACACACACACACACACACACACACACACACACACACACACACACACTAAACAGCGAGGTCAAAGTGATGTAGATTAAAATTTAGCTCATTGTGTGCAAACCTCATGGGGCTACAATAATGTTGTTTAGCTTAGCAAAGGTGGGGTCTTAAGGTAGTAGATAACACCTTTGCTGGAAGCTAACAAAGCAGATATCTGTCAGGGTGTGCCAAGGAAAGGCAGTGATCCCTGGAATGTAGTATTTGCAAAAAACAACACTTCCATCTCCATAACCTGTTCTGTTATCTCAGACACAGTACCTCCCTACATTCCAAATATCTTCATCACATACCCATAATAATGCACATCATCATTACCCCCTTCCCCCATTTTTCTAGCTAGGGTCAGAGTGTCATGTAAACTATCGTGACCTCTTTTGATTCAATACCAGTGTCCTACATTCTTTGAGAATCAAGCTTGAGTGTTGCAGGTCTTCTCTCACATAATCCAGCCCTCTCTTTGCAGGATGTCCTCATTTTCTCTTCCCTGTTTCTCCCAAAACCTCATCACTAAATTGACTTCTGTTTTCTTGAACATGTGTCTGAAACACTGTAATCTGTTTGTTTAGACCTTCATTGCAATTGAAACTAATTTGGCTTCTGCAATGATGTTGTCATTTTATTTATGTGTCTCATGGTGTGCATCCAGAACTGCGGTGGTGGTGCTGTGGTAGTGTTGTCGCTTCACAGTAAGACGTTGTCCTGTCTGATTCTCAGCTAGAGCGTCTTCTGTGTGGAAACATGCATGAATAGGCATACCTTCATTGAAGGTTGTGCGTCAGGGCCGGCAACTCGGCATGTAAAAATCTACTGCCAATCATTAGCAGACCGGAGTTCCGCTGTGGCGACCCCTAACCGGGAAAAGCCGAAAGACACAACAACAACAACGGTGTGCATCAAACCATCATCCAAGTCATTTCATCTTTATCACTTCCACCTTCCTCAACTGCTCAGCCTTCACTGACCAGCTTTCTGTACTATAAAGAAGTGTTGGTTATAATGTGGGTTTGGACACCTTATTTTTCAGCTTCTTTGACATTATTCTGTTACACACTACCCCATCACACTCTGTGCCATTTGGCTGCAGCCCCCTCTGATTCTAGCTTTGACCTCCCCATTCAGACTTTGTTGACCTGCCCCCTCCAACCAGTTTGCTAATGTAGCCAATCACCAGTATAAACAACAGTGAGCTTGGAGCTGAGCCTTGATGCACACCCAACCCCATTGCGAACTCCTCTGCAAGTCAGAATACTGTTAGCACTTGTGCCATTGGGTCCTTGTACATAGTCTGCACTAATTTATCAGCATTTCTGGGACTTCAGTACATTTCAGGACTGCCCAAATCAGCTTTGTCATACTCTTTCTCCAAGTCTGGGAATGCTCATTTGGACTCCTTCCTCATCTTTAGCTTCTTCATCAATGTCTCTCTCACTGCCAACATTGGATTGACCATGCTACTTCCTGATCTGAATCCAAACTGCTCATGTTCTATCTTACTTTCTGTTTGTCTATCAGTCATCCTTTCCTGCACTTACTTGGTGTGACCAGTGTTTTCTACCTCTATACTTCCTGCAGTTGTGAATGTGTAAGGTAATAAAAAAAGCCAACAACAGAGAACTAGATGTGAGATGATATAAAAAATGACAGGGTAGCAAATTTGTTGAGCTCCACAGAAAAATTGCACAAACACAAGAAATCAATCATTTCAGTCTTCGACTGCATAGGCTGATTGTCTGTGACTACAAGTTGTCTGTATCATGCATACCAAGTGATTAATATACTTTGAGACACTAAGTGTTCTCATCGTAGACCAATGTGACAAGTTTGCTAGGCTAATAGGGACTAATGTCATTAAGAACCTGAATGTGTACAACTGTAGGGCATATGTGCAGAAATCCTTATCAGGAAGTCACAGTTAATCACTCACATTCCTGGACCTTTAACCTCAAGCAAGACTGAACTAGTCTAAACGTACACAAAGTACAAATGTGTCGGCTAAATCCATTCCTTCAAGAAACAAACTGACCAGCCATGATGTATTCATTTAAAACAAACAGAAATGAAATAAAAATAAATCTAAAATGGTGGATGATCCCATCCAAGAGTAATTCCTTCAAAAAATTTGCCATGTAGCCAATATCCATGTAACAAGGCATGGCTCAACAGGACTATTTCTCCTTTTACCAGAGAAAAGATTGCAGGAGACTCTCCTCCAGCTTTTCACTCTGACTGTGTCCTGAGCTGAGCCAAAAATCCTGCAGGAAGTTCAAAGCATGTCCACATACAGAGCCATACACCATCAATAATGGCTTCTGTGCCACTTTTCATGAATTTATTTATTTATTTTATTTTACATTTGTTGACCAGGATAGTCCAAATGGATACATGTGCATTTTCAGCGGAGGCCCGGGGAGAAAAGCTCCACACAGAAATGTGATATATACGAAACAACAGACAGACAGCTATATAACACATAAGGCACGGTGTTTATACAATTTGAAATTGAAATTACAATCCCTTAATTGTGACGTATTGGTAGAATGGGAATCTGTCAGACCAGAGTAATGAAACTCTGTCTCCACCACCTCATTACTGTGAATTTGGACATTTTCACCTCTTTTCAGTGTTTCACTGAGATGAATGGAGAAGTTTTCTTC